>NC_056730.1:1113853110-1113955610 GCF_019279795.1 Protopterus annectens
TCTTTGCTTTTTTTCCCTGAGTTCAAGATATTTTTGTTTGTCAGTGTTGGTACCTGTCTTGTTCCAGTTAGCTCAAGCTTTGTCTCTGTTATATAGTAGTGGTCTAGTCTCCTTGGATAACCAGGGGGCATAGTTATATTTAATTTGAATGGTTCTGGGGATGGGTGGTGGTATAGTATTGAGAGGAAAGTTGAGTTAAACTAAGATACGGCATCATCCAAGTTAAGTGTTGTCAAGGAGTGCCATTTACAACATGGCAGAGTGGTAGTGAAGTTATTAGGGTTAAATAATTTTTTACTTCTTACCTGTTGGCAGATGGTAGATTTTACTGTATGGATCTGACTTCTGATTAGGTAGGTTGGAAAGTGGTCACTAAGGCTGTCAGGGAGGCAGCAGGTTTGACTAATGTTGTCTGGCCTGTTTGACAGTATCCAATCGTATTGATTCTCTTTTTGTGGTTTTATTGACTCTGGTTGGGTGGTGGACAAGCTGAGAGAACCTGCAGAGGTTTAAGAAGTTAGTAGTTTTAAAGGAGTTGCAAGTTTGCCAGTCAATATTAAAATCCCCTAGTATTATGGTCTCTTGTGGTAGTGGCATAGATGCCCTTTAAAGCAGGTTTTCTATTGTGTCAATATTATTACCTTGTGGAAGGTAGCAGCCAATTAGGTTAATAGTTTTTTTGTTATTCAGGTGTAGTTTAGTGAGTATTATTTCGGCTGTTTTTAGAGTAGGTATTGGAGGGCTTATTATTTCTATGTTTAACTGGTTCTTGAATAAAATAGCAATGCCTCCACCTTTTTTCAGTTTTCTCATTATGTAGATTGTTGTAGCCAGGAGGAATTAATTCATTGTTAGTTACTACTGGTTTTAGTCATGTTTCAGTAAGCACTACAATGTCGGGAGAGTAGTGGGAGAGATTTGCATCTAGGTCAGAGATTTTGTTTGTTATGCTTCTGATATTAATATTATTTATGAGCAGGTCAGAGGGCTTTCTGAGAAGATGTTTAGTGAGGTGGGTTGAGACTTGTGTTATTGAGTACAATACAACACCATGCAACACCATGTTCTAAAAGTGCTATCAAAAGATAAAATATTGCATTAGTGAGCCCTGACAATATCCCTGGATGAACATGAAGCATGATTTAGCCACACCCCTACAGCACTGTTTTTAATCTCAGCTACAGTCATTCCCCTGCATAACTGATGATCTTCCACAGACCCATCAAATTACAGAGCCATAACTCTGACCAACCTCATATGCAAAACTATAGAAAGACATATCATGGAACTATGCTTAGCTGACTTGAACTACTTAATGAAGCCCTAATCTCTGATTTTCATTAACCCCAGAACTACTATTATTTGCCTAGGCATGTAACCTCTGTAAAAATTGTAATCATAAACCTTATTGCTTGCTTAGATATGTTAACTACTGTATATACAGAATTTTAATCTAATTTTGTTGACCCTGTTGCTTTTCTCCCCGGGCCTCCACTGAAAATGGACATGTATCCAGTTGGACTATCCCAGTCAACAAATGTAAAATAAATAAATAAAATAAATAAATAATCAATCAGGACAAAGGAATCCTCCAAACACTGGTCCCATCTCAGTTTGAATTCATCAAGGTAGGTCATGCTTACTCATCATGGTGGATTTTTTTGAAAAGGTAACCAAAGCAATAGATGCAGGCAAAACAGTACACACGACATACCTCAATTTGGCCAAAGTTATGACACAATTCTTACTTATGCATAGTAGAAAAGCAAAATAAACTGGGGAAAACTCCTTATCTCACCCACTGGATTGCCAAATGGTTCACAGAAAGGATGCAGGAAATAAAAATGGGGGAAGTCACCTGCACAATGAGACCAGTCACCAGTGGAATCCCTTAAGATTCTCTGCTGGGACCTCTCCTGTTTAGCATCTACTTTTCTGAAGTAAAAGCCAACACCAAAGAACTCTGGCCAACTATGTTTGAAGATGACTGCAAGTTAAGAACAGTCACTGAATCCCAATGACTTAGCCATCCTGCAGGAAGTTTTGTTCCAAATTAATAACTGCTGCCAAAATCATGGACTGAAACTAAATGTCAAAAAATGCTTTATTGTACCCTTTGGGAAGTCATCTATCCCAGGGAATGACCAAATTAACAATATACCCCTAAGTGCTGGCACACTCATTTGGAGATTTGGGAACTTATTAAAAAGTCCTTCTTTATAGCACAGTTTATAAATAAAGGGATCATGTCTAGATCATGTGATGTCATGGTCCTCCTGTACTCAGGCCTCATTAGGACAGACACTGAACAGAATGCCCCCTTTGGCATGTATCTGTTCAGATATATGCAACACCTGGGATGCCCACAGGGACACTTTACTGAAAGGATACAAGGCCTAAACAACATGTCCTACATGGACCAACTCAACTTCCTGTCACTATACTTGGTATTCTACAGACTGCTAACAGGTGACCTATATCTGGCATACAAAGCAGTTTCCAACCCATTACTGATGGATTTACTGCACATCAGCAAATAAGTACTCAGTTTGGGCATCTAAACCTCTTCTGCAACATCAAAAGAATGGTTTGAAGGGACAGGTATATCTCACAGAGATTACTGCTGCTCTGGTACAGACTCCCCATCCACATAAAACAAAGTTCATCCCTATCCACATTCAACTGCAACATGGATGTATCAATGGGTATCAGAAAATGTACCTCAGGACTACCCCAAGCACTACTAATGGACAGAGGAATCTTCTAAATGCTTTACCCAATGCATGAGTCTTTATTCTCATTAGGGGTAATATATAATTATCAGTCATGGGATGGGTAAGGGCAATCTGAAACCAAATGGAGTTGGTTAATTCAAGCACAAAAATGGATATTGGCTAGGGTTAAAATGACCCTCGAGAGCAGTTAGCCTGGTACTTACCTATGAACTGATGTATTGATCAGCAACTTATTAACTATATAACAGATAACCAGTTTTTGTCTTCAACCCCGCATGGCTTCCATCCTCATCACAGCACAAATACTGATTTGCTGCAGTTTGTTAATACAGTCAACATGCAAAGAAATGCCAGAAGCCTAGTCTCCACTCTCCTCCTAGACTTATCAAAACTTTTCATACTGTCTGCTACCAGAAACTCTTTCATAGACTCTCTCCCTCAGTGCTCACCAACTGTTCACTAAAATTAAAAAAACAAACACTGTAACATAAGAGGACAAACTCAACTGTTACTTAGCGTAAAACACATTTAATAAGTATATTTTGCAATGTCTATATTTGGGCATTGAGTTAGAGGATAGTGATAGACAAGAAATATGACTTTCTAGGGGATCTCATGCTACCTGAACTAAATCCACAAAAGGAAAAACATCTTTTAGCAAAGACATCAGAAAAGGAAGTTATGGCAAATATTGAGAGACAGAAATACTGTAAAACCCCAGGTTGTGATGGTGTCTTCACTGAGATATGGAGAAAGGGGAAGGGTTATTTAGTGAGATCATGGGTACACCTGATCAGTCAGGTATTGATCACTACTGAAGTTCCATTCAGGTGTAGCAGTAGTTATTCCGAAAGAAGGAAAGAAGGGATAAACTCAGAAAGTCTTATCGACCAATTACTGTGTTGAATCATGACTATCAGGTATTTTTATCTATAACTGCAAAAAAGGTTAACCCCACTGATTTCAGTGCAAGTAGATGGGTACTAGCGTAGGTTCACCAAGAATGGTAGGACATTTGCTAGCACACTTAGGGCACTTTTAATTATTCAGGATGTCTGTATGATTGGATAAGATGTTGCCTTTCTCTTTCACTAGATGCAGAAAAGGCTTTTGACAGGCTCAAATGAAGTTATCTCTTTTTAGTCTTACAGCAAATGTGGTTCCCCATGAAATATACAGACCTACTTATAGTTATTTTAAGATTCAGAAGCGCACGTTAAAATTTCAACAGAACTACTTGAGAGCTTTAGACTAACAAGAGGAACCAGGAAGGGCTGCTCTCTGTTGTCATTATTATCTGCATTGTACCTTGAGACCTTTGCTATTGTATTTAGGCAGGCAACTTGGGAAGGATATAGGTCAAAGGGTATGGAACTGAAAACAGCATTATACTCAGAAAATGTGGTCATAACTAGGAGTTGACCACAGCAAGATAAAGAGAGACTGCTTTACTTGTAAAGCTTTGGTAGATTTGTTGGATATAAAATTAACAAAGACAAGACTAATGCAATAGGAATAAATGTAACCAAAGTAGAAGACTTAGTAAGCCAACATCTAGCTATGTGGGAGGAGGAAAATATTAGGTATTTTCGTATACTGTCAATGCAAAAAAAAAAATGTATACAGACTTGTATTACGCAAGATACAAAAAAGTCGGGTCTATATTAGAACACTGAACTTTCAAAATTTCGAGTGTTCTAATATCGAACCCCAGTAATCGAAAATTTAAAACATCGAACATACAGAACAGCAAATGTTTTCCTAGGGAAAAAAATTTGCTGTTCCAAAACACATACACACAACACAAGCACACCAGACAAACAGCAATCCACACACATACACCTAAACTCTTACACCTAACCATACACTAAACTATACATACACCACTAACTATCCACTTACTTTAACCCAAACCCTAACCCTCACGTCCACACAATCGCACACTTACCTGACCCGCACCCTAACCTTAACTCACCTAACCCGCTCTAACCCTCATGTCCACACAATCACACACTTACCTGAACCCGACCCACCACAGTGCTGAAAATACTGAAGCAACAGAAACGAACAACCAAATTTTTCCCTAGGAAAAAATTTGGTTTTCTGTTTCTTCGATATTTTCAGCGTTCGCTGAAAACGGGTCTATATTAGAACACTCGACATTTTGAAAGTTCAGTGTTCTAATATAGACTCAAAAAAGTTTACAGACATTTTAAAATCTTGATGGAGCTATATCACAGGGTACAGATCCTGCATTAGCATGTGACTCCCTATAATTTATATATAGGTCAGTCCTTTTGGATATCCCCTGAGAAAAGGCTCATTAATAAACTAGATGACAGAATTTTTTTAAGCAAGGAAATAAACCCAGGGTTAGGTGGGACAGAGTCTTGTTGCCAAAGGAGTGTGGGGGGTGCTGGACATTGATTCATACTGGAAAGTGACATTTCTATTGTACTGGGAAAAATACCAGCATAATTCTTACAAAGTTAAATGGAAAGTGATGCTGGAGAAGAAACATGACTGGCTGGGGAAAGATGACCCAGTTAAGGCAATATGAGAAAGGAAAGCAAAACATATGGAAGCTTTGTTCATAATCAATAATCCACAAATCCCTCAGTGAATGATTCGTGTGTCTTCCTCGTAACCAGTGTACCTGACTGAAAGATTTGTGGATTATTGGTTTTGGACTTTACTCTCAGTTTTTCCACCTCGTGGTTTATTAGCTTTGTTCATAAGCATGATTTGTAAAGAAATTAGTAGGTTATAGCAAAAGGAGAACTAAAAAAGAGGCAGCAAGATAGTTTAACAGTAGCTTTCTTGCATTATCGGCTGATTAGACATGAGACAAGAATTATGTAAGTATTTAAGAAGGCCCATGGTCATTGGCTAGGCTTAGTCAAATGGGGAATAAATATAAGAAGGGGAGAAAAAGTTGACAGAGAAGGAATGGCAAAACTGCATAGGACTTTAAGAAAAGACAATATGTTTGAGATATATAATATGAGGGCAGAATGGAGTAGCTTGGTCTGCATGGGACTAGAACTAGGAAGATGGAGACAGATATGTGAAATGGTCAGTAAAGCAAAACAAGTCCAAAAGTTTAGGATTTTTGCATGGAAGGGTCTGCATAAGTATTTCATTCCCCTGACAGAATACAGAGAATATTTTCATTATCAGGCAACACATGCCAGAGGTATGAAGGAGGGGAAATGGGTAATTGGAAACGCACTTTTTAAACTGTCCACAGTTAGACCAGTTTAAGAAAGGGCTAGAGTAAATGTTAGCTAATATTGATAGTAGCTTTATCTACAATGTCAGCAGACAGTCTTATGATGGACATTGGAGAAAAGAGATTACCACCCTTATGAGCTGGTCTGGATAGGGTTGCCACCTTTCATCGTGGCTAAAACCGGAGTAAAGCCACACCCCTCTTGTCATCAGTTACCCCACCCATTTTGTTATGTCACTATGACATCACTCTACGAGGAACGCCCTCTTTTTCCATTCATGCTGCCTCCTTTCGGCTGATTTACTATGCTTTTCTGTAAAAAAAAGCATAGTAAATCAGCCGATTAACAAACTCCGATAGTCTGTTTCCTTTTTGAAACAGAATGCCAGAGTTTGTACAGTGTTGTCCGGACTACCGGAGAATCAGTCTGATTTCCGGATAGTCCGGAAAAAAAAACAGAGGGGTGACAACCCTAGGTCTGGATAATTTTACTAATGGCCAGGAAAGCAATCACTAGAAGATGGGAAAAGATGATGGGTCTCACTGTCAAGAGAGTTCAGTGGAAGAATTCAGGAAGGAGGAAGAGGAAGTAATGGCCAGGAAAGAGAAGGAGATAAGATGGAGATGCAAATATCTACCCTGGCTAAGGCACACAAAGGAGCGAACTTGTATATTTTACAGAAAGCACATTTAACTATTTGCACTAATTACCATTAGTTTTATATACTGTAGTTTGAATGTGGAATTCGAACTACAGTTGCAGAGAACTAAGTTAAGTGGTTTCACTTGATAGCTATTTTTTTTGCTTTCTGCATTATGAAATGCTTTTGTTTTAGGATTATTTATGATGCAAACATCAGTATGCACACTGACTATATGCATCGGCTAGATTGGACTGTAGTTTGGTAGGAGATTAACTGGACACTCTGCTGGTGAATGGAAAGTGCAGTACGCAAGAGGATCGCACAAAGTACTATATGAGAGTTCTTAATAAATGAAAATGTTTGTCACTTTTACAGTTATGAAATATATAGCAAAGCACCTGAAAAGCAATCCTTGCTTTTTTTCTGGTGCTATCATTCTTAACTCTAATGACAGATTTTAAAGCGAAGGAAGTAAATTATCAGCTTTAGTTGCAGCTTTGAAATAGTTTCCTGAACTTATTAGTGTTTGAAACTGAAAGTGTAATAGATATTTTAAAAGCAAAAGTGAAACATTGCATTAGGTAACTTAAAAAAGTATGTAAGACTGTTATAATGGGAAAATGGTTCTATTTCATGTAGCCAAACCATAGTTCAACAAACCTATAATGCAGTGAAAAGGTGTTGCAGAAATATGCAGCCAACAAAAACTTCTGTAAAAGGGATAAGCTCTGGCCTATTACATGGGTGGATAGCCTCACTATCCAAATTAATATAATCTCCTCTGAGGTTCTGACACCTTGGGTAGTTTTTGTTTCCTTATAAGGGTTCATTGCTGTCAAATTTAGTGAATCATTGTAATTAATTTTTTCTTCAAATGTTTAATCTGCTATTTGTCATCATGCTCCCATATAAATCAAAATGTTTCACATTACTATAAAAATATAAGAAATGTGAGCAATCAAATTTCAAAATTCTGTAGTGCTGAGCTCTAAATAATATACATCTGTGCATCAAAAAGAAGCCATGCCTGGATTTCATAGTGCACCTAAAGCATTATAAAATGACTGCATAATAGTTTTTATTGCCAGGTAATATTATTTCGGTTTTCACTTTTGAATAAACCTGCTTTATGTTTTTTTTCTACTGGCATTTTTATATTTATCTCTTGATAGATGCATTTTGTGATAAATATGAAAAGTCCTCTTTTGAAATCTTTTTTTTTTTTTTATTGAATTGTATACTTTACCTTGCCAAAAGCTCTTTGGTTTGATCCGTTAGTATTGCACTGTCTGCTTTAACCATGCAGGTAAGAGCTGAGATTACACCTGCCTTTAACAATCGTTTCACACGCTTTAGTACAAAATCCTTCTTATCCTAAAAGTGAAAAGAAAAACAGCTGGTGAGTTTTCTGCCATAATTTCACATGAAAGTCATAGAGAAAGATCTAGCAATGTTTCTAGATTTTACCCACTGCTTTGCACAATCCATAGATCAAACACAAAAATAATCACTCTGGAATACAGTCTGCGGTGTGTATCAAGTCTGATTTTCTCTTGTTACCATTTTCAGTACACTACATGAATTGTGTTGTTTGAAGCATGTGAAGTTACTGAATGCTGTCTTGGGGAACATAAAAAAAAATAAACTTTCACATGAACTACTTTTGCTAAACATTCAAAGAATTTTTTTGCAGGTGGTACAAGCCCTCTGCATCCCTCATGTTGGGAGATACCCCCCACTACTGAAATTATATATACCAATTGCACAATAGTTGAGAAAATGAAAAACTCCACCATCTGTGAAGGTGGTTTTGGTGAACATTCTTCAGCTTTTTATATTCATTGAAACTGTATTCTGTGACTCAACCAAATCCTGTTCCATGACTCATGTTCTTCATAAGTAATTTAAATTACCCTAATAAAGCTATGATTTTTCTTTCAGTTTCCTATTGCTAGTGATCCTGTCATTAACTCTTGTAAGTTGCTTTCACTCATCTTATGTATGTATTATTTGGTCTTAGGACATTCTTCAGACACGATGTAAGCTGTAAGCTAAAGACAAATACAGTTTTAACAACGTAAATAAGATGCACCATTTCAAATAATAGCAGTCAGTTAAAAAAGGAGCTGCACTTCAAAAAATACCTTACCATAGAACGCATTAAAAAACATTGAATTAAAACATTTACAGTGAGCTGGACGATAAGAGGTTTAATTTCAACCAGCCATTATCCTTGAAATAATGACATTTGTGGGAATCTCCAGGGTATTCTTTTTTGTCTTGAATTAAACCAAATTTTGCTCTCTCCCACTGTTTACTTAAAGGCTGTTCCAGCTTCTAGTACAGTCTTTCTAAATAACATATCCCCCAAAGTGACTTTAGGACTGGTAAAGCTAAGGCTTCAATAGTGGAATGCAAGAAGCTGGTTGATATTGCTGTCTCCTGGTCCTCAGGGGTACAGCATTCTGTATTCAACAACATGAAGGTGACTGCAGTTAGCAGGTAAGTGACTCATGCAATGACAGGTAGCCATTTTGTCTTTACACAGCTGATAAGGAAATAAACTTAAATACTTCATTTACTGTTTACAAAACACGTGCATTGCTTGGAGAGTGGAAGGCCAGTCTTGAAAGTTGAATTCAAGTCTATAAATGAGGACAGTCACTCTTGTTAACTTTTGTTTCATGTGTTAGGTGATTTGAATGCTTGTAACATACTTTACATTGTTTAAGAACCCTGTTGTTATTTCAGCATGAAACTTAAATGTGAAATGGTAGTCTAGCTACATTCATAAGCATTTACAGGCAGGCACTCAGCTTACAGACATGTGATCAGGGCCCTTAATTTCATAGGGAGATCACAGAAGTGTAAGAACTCTGAATTTCAGGGTCATTTTGGAGCAAAAAACCTCAAAGAGGAGAAGTCTGAATTTGCCAAACCTCATAATATTTTCATTGCTCTGAGGTGGAGCAGTCTCAGAGTTATTACAAATAAGCAGCAGAGTTTGGGAAGTATAGTCCACACAGCCAGATTGAAGTGATCTGAATACACCCTATAGAAATGTTTTTATGGCCTCAGCTGGGGTGCCTTCTGTGCGGAGTCTGCATGTCCTCCCTGTGGTCGCGTGGGTTTCCTCCGGGTGCTCCGGTTTCCTCCCACATCCCAAAGACATGCTGTAGGTGAATTGGACACACTAAATTGGCCCTAGGTGTGAGTGTGTGCCTTCTGTGGAAGGTTGGGTGCTGGGCTGGAAACTCGACACTGTAAAACTACGCTGCCAATCATGAGTGGACAGGTGATACGCTGTGGTGACCCCTAACCGGGAAAAGCCAAAAGGAGAAGAAGAAGATAGTAAGTTTCGTTATGTAGCACAGTTACTTGTTGCTTCCAGTTTTCTGTTCACAGAAGTAGGATTCTGTGTTCATAGAAGTGGGATCACTACTTACTAGTCACATATTTCTGCCATGTAGGTGTGCAGAACAACATGCTTGATGATATAGTAGGGATTAGGTTGAATTTATGTGGATTATGCCAAATAAAAACATTAAAAGCATGTTACAGATGTAAACTAAGAGCAAGGCCAGATCTAGCACAAAGTGACTTACTCAGCTGCATAGGACCCAGTGCTAGCTGGAAGGCCTAGCCTGTTTGACATCAATCAGCATTACAAAACAAGTCTCACTCTATCCCAACCATATCCAGGGCTGGAGTAAGGCAAGTGTAGATGGTACTGCAACTCCATGCTCACAAGTCACTTTTACCACTTCATCTTTCTTCAAATTATTTACCTGCCCATTTCAGAGAACTGTAGCAATCACTCTTTGTTTGCCATTGCATTTCTACCAGGTGCACAGATGCCTGACTTCACTGTAGCTGTAAACAATCAGTGACAAGGCGTCTATGTGACTGCTTGCAGAAAGTTTAGTTGTACGCATGTTTGAAATGATTTAGTAGAAAGGACAGCGAGTGTGTGTAGATGCAGAGATTTTTGTGTTAAGGATGCCTCATTATAGCTGGGGTTTCATTATGCTACATCAGTTGGGCATTTCTTTCAACTTCTTAGCACAGTCTGGTATCTCATAGATGCAATGCTTAATGGAGTTTGTTTTGCAAAAAAAGGAACCTGTTGCTCTGTTTTTATTTTGGGTACTGTGGTGAGATTGTGCTCCATACTCTGTACACAGAAATAACCTAAAATGCTTCTTTACTGAGTTATCAATATACATAAAGTAAAAGTCATGCACATTTTACCAAGGAAAAAAAATACATGTAAGCATGTTTGTGCATATCCATATCTATCTATCTATACATATATATATATATATATATATATATATATATATATATATATATATATATATATATATATATATATATATATATTTACTATCAAAATGTTGAAGTGCAGTTAGGCGAATATCAGAACGCTGAATGTGTGTTGGTTGATTCCTGTACTACCGAAATTGCAATTTTACAAATCTCCTTTAACAAATGCCACTGTACATTCACTCATATGAGGTTGACATTGCGAATAAAGATTGTGGTACAGTGCAGACAGGGAAAGTTACCCTTTTCCTCAATGTAGTGTGATCTCGGAGCTGGAATTTATAATTTGCAGGGGATGTGGGGGGCACAGGGAGGGTTGCCCATTGCCCACCCCCTGCTAAAATATGAATTAAAGTGATGTGCAGTACTGAAATGCATATGTTTGTACTGCTGGCAAGCAGGCAGGTAAGTGTCATCAGATAAACTTTTAGAAATGTCGAAGCTGTTTTAACATGTTTACCTAATTAGTATTCAGGCATTTGGAATTTATTTCAATGTTTGCGTACAAAATGTGTTTATGACATTCGAGATTTTCATATTAAACCTATATATATATATATATATATATATATATATATATATATATATATATATATATATAAAGACAGAAGTATATATAATACAAAATCAACAGATGATGTACAGACTGTTTTGACAAATTAGGTTGTAGAAAAAAGTGTAGTAGAGCAAAATGAAGGATGGTGGTCATAGCCAGATCATGGTCAAATGGGGCCCTAGGTAGGGTAATGGATCAGGGCCCCTCCAGCCATTCCATTGTCCTACTACTTGGCTACCCCCCCCCCCCCAGTTACCATAAACACTGCTCAAACCTGTCAGTATGCATACTGTTTTTCCCTTTTACTTCTGCAATGATTAGAGATATTTAAAACTTGTATTTCAAAATTTATAGCATAAACACTGATAACCATTTGCTAAACAAAACAACAGTCTCACAAGGAAAACAGACTTGGCATAACAGTAAACTTCTCTGTCCATGAAGGTCACATTCATTGAAACAGCATTGAAACCCACTTTGAAAGAAAATGCATCTGACCAATGGCAGATTAGGTTTATCTTTTAGCTGTTTTCAAATCATAGGCCCCTTGCACATATTTTAGTACCATGTATACATGCTTGTGTTCTTTGATGCACCATCCTGATTATATTAAATTCCTTGTACAATACAGCACCACTTGTTAAAGCGAATCTTAAATTTAAATAGTGGGTCTAGTAGGGTCTTGTTATTTTATTTTATTTTATGTTGTGGTTTACATGTGTCTTAAGTGTTGGTTTGAACATTTTCCCAGTCAGCAATGAAACAAAACGTATGAACCAATAAAGAAAAAAATACACATTACAGAACATTTCAACCACAAAAGATCACTCAAACTTCTGTCATTATACTCCACCAATATCAGTGAATATACACAATCTCTGCAGAAGTAAGTCATCTTAATCATTTCTAATTAAAGACATCCGTAACTAATGAAGAGGTCGCTGCTGGCAAATTACTTTCCATTTCAGTGTTTTATGTACAAATTCAGTGCCTGCTGCCCTTAAAGAATAAATTCAAACTCCCACTAGAAATAAGGAACCTTACACACCCCAAACAATTTAAACTAGCCACCAAAGACTACTTCAAGAAACACTATACCTGCCACTGCTTTAACTCTCCCTGACCATAACCAACCAAACTAGCCCTGTTTATCTATTACATTCCCTTTTCTTCTGTGCAATTTTCAAAACTATTCCTTTATTTTGCTTATTGAACTTTAGATTAGCTAACTTTTCAAACTTCAGCATTTTGTTTCTTATGCTTTAATTGTTATTATGCTTTTGTTTATAGTACTGCATAATTCTGGCAACTACTGTATGTGATTTGTAACTTATTGAATATCACTCTAGTAATTTTTGCATGTACTCAATTTTCAAAACTATTCCTTTATTTTGCTTATTGAACTTTAGATTAGCTAACTTTTCAAACTTCAGCATTTTGTTTCTTATGCTTTAATTGTTATTATGCTTTTGTTTATAGTACTGCATAATTCTGGCAACTAATGTATGTGATTTGTAACTTACTGAATATCACTCTAGTAATTTTTGCATGTTCTGGATCTTTTCTCCCCAGGCCTCTGCTGAAAAAGGGCTTCTGCTCAGTTGGACACTCCCGGTCAACAAATGTAAAATAAATAAAATTTAAAAATTGCCCACGTTACATTTAAAAAAATTCTTAAGCTGGTAATATTGTAATAGGGAATGGTTGTCAAACCAGCAAAAGGCTCATAGTTACTAGGCATCTCATCCAAAGAAGGACACAATCACTAGTATAGCACTCCCCTTAAAGGGCATTACAATATCAGCACTCTATCTACATGATGTGGGAGTAGAACCCTTAGCTTTCTGCAGTAAAGGCAACTACGCTACTTGTTGTGCTACTAACACTGCTTTCAAATTTTATAGCACAAACAGATGAAGGCCATTTGCTAAACAAAACAGTTAAATATTGAAAACAGACTTAGCATGAGCAACAGTACACCTCTTCCCTTGAAACTAAACATGTTTTGAAAATGCACTGGAACTCAACATTCTTTGAAATGCACAGAAACTCAACAATCTCTAAAACGGCATCTGTTTAGTTGGTGTAGAGGATTCGGGCTCTAGTTTCTTGTACTCGGGGTACAGGGTTTGAGCCTGAATAAGTTAATCAACATGCTGCCCTTAACTGGGGCATTACACATGCACACACACCTCTGTCTGTCTTGCTGGTTATACGAGCTGCAGTCACTATTTGTTAATCAACCTGCCATCCCTAACTGGGGCATTACACACACACATACACACACACACACACACACACACACACACACACACACACACACACACACACACACACACACACCTCTATTCATGGTGCTGGTTATACCAGCTGCAGTCATTATTCTAGTGGGTGCTCACTGTGGATTTCCCATCCTGATAGCCATTACATTTCTAGCACCTGCTCTGACAGCTCAGTCTTGTTCCATACAACTCTCCTTCTCTACTGGCATGTGACATCCTATGTTAGGATGCTTAATGCTGTCCTATAGGTTTCAGGGGCTTGCTGCTATTTTTCTTACTGAAGTCTCCTGCTAGGTCCTAAAGCCATCCAGTTCACAATCACCTTCAACTTAATAGTTTGAACTTTTTATTTATAAACAATTTTAAGTTTTTTTCAGCCCCCAAGCCAACAAGGGGGTGCCCCACCAAGACAGGGCCCCCTAGAACATACAGGGCCCTAGGTTGCCTATGCTGGATATGTCTCTAATGGTGGTAGCTGAACAAGTGACACAGCAGCAAAGATATGATGACTGTGAGTTACTGAGAGCTGAGAATGCACATAGGTCATATGCAAGTGTAGCTGCAGGTAAACAGAAGGCACTAAGAAAACAACAGACAGAGTCACCAATAACATAATAGCGTATGGTTAAAGTTTATATCTTGGAGCATCTGGCTGATATTAGGAACAAACAGTTAGATAGTCCCATTGCAGACCACTTCCATAAAGTACATGGAGACAAGATGGCAGTTTATTTTTTAGTGCAATAGCCAAACCACTAAAAATGGGTGGGGGTAATTTTGCACAATAATTATTAAAGTTGGAAAGTAGGTTTATATTAAATTATTGAAAACTTATATCAAGGGGCTTACATTTGGATATTAATCTTAATGTTTGGGTGATTGTTTTTTGTAGGGTTTTTGTCTTTTGGATGGATATGGATATGGCTCTTTAAATGGCTGGTTAATTGTTAAATTGTCATCAATTATTCAATATTAGTTTTGTATAAAAAAAACTGCATGGTGTTTTAAAAAATATTCCTCTGAAGGCATTTAGCCGAAGTACCAGAAGACTATTAAATTATTTTGCAGTTATTGGTGACTCCATCTGTTGTTTTGTTAATTTTTTTCTGTCTTTGCTCGTTTTGTTTTGCTTTGAGATGTCGTTGGATAGAGCTGCTGCTTTTCCTGAGATTTTACAGACCCAAAATGTCTGTGGTGGTTACATGTTAGCTGATTTGGTCAAGGAAAGAGGGGAAAAAATTGGATAACTTTTGATCCGTGATCATCTATTTGTCATGACACTTATGATGAGAGGTTTGATGAACTGAAAAAACTGATGTTGAAGGAGGTGACTCTTTATTATGATACCCCCTTTTGGAGAAGTATGTTGGCATATCTATTACTCCAAGATGGTTAAGGGTTGATAAGCTACCTGCATTTGAGTTTCTAGATGAAGAACTAGATTTATTTGAAGAGTGGAAAAGTGTTGCCATACAATGTACGTTGGGCTGGCTGAAGATTCTTGCGAAACGGAACACTCGTATGTTAAAATACAACAGCAGATTGTTTTGCTGCAGGATGCTTTGTTGAAAGATACATCTCTTAATGTCTTTTCTGCCAAAATAAAGCACATTAAGAATTAGTTATCCAAATTGGAGAATGAGGTGGTTGAGCATAAAAAGAAGGAGCTCAACCGTGATATAAATGATTACAAGAACAGTTGTACTTTTTCCTGGCAACAGAAACCTAGACGTGGGCATGCTCAGGTGAAGATTATGGATGTTAGGTCATGTGGTGTACGTGACTCTTCTGTTTCCTCCACAGACACTACTGCTAGCAAAAAGAGTGTTTCTTTTGAGAATTAGGATTTAACTGAACAGGCTGCTAAACGCTCAGATGGAGAACATCAGCCTCAGTCCACTTTTCAAAAGAACAAAAGGTGAGCTGCAAGAAATAAAGGGTGGAACAGATGAAACTGAATGTTGGTTCATCAATCCTTCACCTACAGTGTGTTTTGGAGCTCCTAAAGTTGGTAACTGTACTTTCCCTACTCATACTGACTTATATATTGACATTTGAGTGACTTTAGAGTTAACACCATTTACTGAAAATGATTTACAAAGAGGCAGCAAGTTTGTTCCCATTAAGCTGCCTTCCTTGGCTGATACAGTGCTTGATATTAAGTGTTTTTGTCAGAAATTACATTTTGCAGGTGTTCTTTGGTTTACATAAGGAACAAACACAAATGCTTAATGAAGTTGACCTTGATGATTCAAATGACTCATTATTAGATTTATCTATTTATGATAATCAATTTTGTAATTTTGAAAATGAAAATGAAAATGATGATGATGATGATGATATGTTCAATGTTGAAAATGGATGTAATGTTTTTATTGGTGATGAGGAAAATGTTGGTTTTTACACGGTTTATAATAAACTGTCTGTGGCTTATTTGCCTAGCTCTAGTAATTTTATGCCACCTAAAAGATCTTTAGTGCTGATTAATTTTGAGACTGTTTTGTGTAAAAAAGTGAATATGAGTTTTTTAAGTTTTTGAAATCACATAGGAAATTTAACCTGGATAAACAGGAATCATTAGCTTTGAAGTATTCTAAATGAAACTGCAAATTATATATTTTTGCAAGCTGACAAGGGAGGGGTAATTGGGTCATTATGGCAAATCTCAGTATTTTAAAATGGTTTATGACATATTATCTAAGGAGATGAATATGAAAAATTGACCTATAACCCTTTAACTCAGTTTAATGAGATGTTGTTAGAAATACTAGAGCAGGGTGAGAGATTGGGTTTTTTGACAGCACAGGACATTAAAAAATATTTATGCCATCTCCTAAGGATCCTACCTTTTATGCCCTGCCCAAGATTCATAGGAACTTAATTGAACCTCCGGGGAGGCCCATTGTATCCTGTTGTGGTTCTATTTTGGAACGTGTTGGGATGCTTTTAGATAGTCATTTGAAAAAATATTTGTCTAAAATTCCATCGCATATTAAGGAAGCAAATGAATTTTGTAAAATGGTGAAAGATATGCAATGGGAAGACAATTTTTATTGGGCTACTGTTGATATTAAGTCCTTATATACTGATGTTAAATCTAGATGGGGCCTGGAGGCAGTAGGAAAATTACTAGGAGAGGGGCCATGGACAACTTTTTTGTTGAATTTACTTGAATTTGTATTGACACATAATTACTTTATTTTCAATAATGAGTTCTTTTTACAAAAGGAAGGTACAGCTATCGGGCAAATTTTGCCCCCATTTATACCATAATTTTTATGTCCCATTTTGAGAATGCTTGCATGTACAATATGGATTTATTGTTAGATCTGTGGTGCAATATCAACGTTATATTGATGATTTAATTTTCATTTGTAAATGTGATATGGGGAGTTTCAGGGGTTCATTAGGTCCAGTAATAATAACCCTTTTGGGTTGGAGTTTACTGGTGTCACTAATAAGTATGTTATTCAGTTTTTGGACATTGAATTATATGTGAATAGTGACAGTAAAGTAAAATACAAACCCTATGGTGGTCAATATTTTTTTGCATGCCAGTAATTCTCATCATCCACGTTTATTAGATTTCCTCCGATATGGAGAGTTTAAGAGGAATTTTGAACATACCTCTGATATTCATCTGCTTGAACAGGAATTTATGCTTGTTAAAGAGAGGTTACTATAGAGAGGCTATTTAGAAGCCTCTATTCAGAAAGCTAGGAATAAGGTGATGGGTGGTTTTGATGGTTATGGGACGACCAATAAAAATTAAATTTATAGGCCAGCTAAGGACAAAGATATGTTTGTAAGGGAATGTGTATTTTTTGTGACTAAATATTCCCCTTTTTCACCTATTTTGAAGGGCTTAGTTGATAGTTTGTGGCCTGTGTGTTATGATGATGAATTGGGACATTTGTTTCCAAAGAAGGTTACTTTCTCTTATGGTAGGTATGCTAATTTAAAGGAAATTCTTAGCATTAAAATTAAGAGATTTTCAAGTGCACAGGTAAGTATGTTTAAATGTGGAAAATGCAAAGTTTGCTCTAGGGTGAGAAATATTTCTAGCACTAGTATTAATGGTACAAAGTGTGTGATTACTGATAGATTTGACTGCTGCTCCTGTGAGGTAGTTTACATTCTGGGTTGTGGCTGTTCCCCTCCTAAATGGTATATTGGTCAGACTAAGCGTATGATTAAAGTTCATCTCTTGGAGCATCTGGGTGATATTAGGCACAAACAGTTAAATAGTCCCATTGCAGATCACTTCCATAAAGTACATGGGGGACAAGATGGGTGTCTATTTCTTAGTGTGTTAGCTAAACCACTAACAATGGGTGGGGTAATTTTGCACATAAATGATTAAAGTTGGAAAGTAGGTTTATACTAAAATTATAAAACACTTATATCAAGAGGCTTAAATATGGATATTAATCTTATGTTTGAGTGATTGTTGTTTTGTAGGGTTTTTGCTTTTTGGATGGCTATGGATATGGCTCTTTAAACGGATGATTAATTGTTAAACTGTCATCAAATATTCAATTGAAGTTTTGTATAAAAAGACTGCATGGTGTTTTAAAATATATTCCTCTGAAGGCATTTAGCCAAGGTACCACAATGCTATTCAATTATTTTGCAGTTATTGGTGACTCCATCTGTTGTTTTGTTAAATTTTCTAACTTTGCTATTGAACAGAAGAAGTGAATTGAAATATCTGTACTTTACTTGAGGGAAAGAAAACAACCTGCTGTCCAGATAAAAACTGAAAATGGATAGCTAATAAACAACTATTTGATTTGAGACACATAATTCTTTTTGGTCAGAGCTGGATCCAGCACTAAGTGACCTAGGTAGTTTCTAAGGGCCCTTGTTGGCTGGGGATGCTGATAAAAAAAAAAGCAAAATCATCTGCAAATAAAAAGTCCACAGACATCCATAAAAACTGGTGGCTTTAGCACCTCATTGCAGATTTTCTAGAAAACCACAGGAGGGCTTTAGGACCTCATGGGAGACTTCTATAAATAAAACATCAAGAACCAGAAGCCTCTAGGATAACATCTAATGTAAGCATTACCTGTTAAGCCAGCATGACAGGAAATTTCATATTGATAGCCAAGCAGAGTGGAACAGGACTGCAGCACATCCATGTAAGCTGATTTGATAAAGGACTGCACAGCGGGAGATTTGATGGCCATCCAGCTTGGAGCAGGACTGAAGCCAGATAAATCGCCCTGTGGCTGTCTATTTAAGTGACTTTGCTCAGAATCAAAACCTCAGCCTTGATAAATGGCAAGTCAGTGCCTTAAACCTCCATAGCAATGATATATTAATTACTGATACTACTCTGCAGCATAGGAGCAGTGCTGCACTCCTGAGTGTGTCCTCCTTTGAATGAGAGCAATACTAACTATGAACCTGTCATCTGTTTGCCCGCGATTCCCTATTGAATATCAACAGCACTCTTTTTTTGTGACATGGGCATTTTTATTCTTCAAGGTTAGCATGCACTGAATTTGTAGATGAAGCACTGAAATGCAAAGTTAATTACAGTTCTCTTTAATTAGCAATTATTCACACAACTTTTAATTCAGCAGAGATTGTGCATATTGACTGTTATTGATGGATTATAATGGCAACAGTTTGAGTGGCCTTTTATGGTTGAAATGTTCTGAAATGGGTAGACTTGCCATTATACTGACTAATATGTTTTGTTTCACTGCTTACTGGAAAAATGTTAAAAACTACAAATCTAAAACAGACTCTAACAAGTGGTGATATAGTAAACAAAGAACATAATGTAATACAATCAGGAAGGTGAATCAAAGAACACATGCATTCATGCATAGTCCTAAAATGTGTGCAGGAGACCCATGGTTTGATAGCCCAAAGATACATTTAATCTGCCAGTGGGCAGATGTGTTTTCTATGAATGTAGGTTTCAGTACAGTTTCAATAAATGTGAGTTTCAAGGGCAGAGAAGTTTACTGTTGCTCATGCTAAGTCTATTTTCATTATGAGATTGTATTGGTTTGGTTAGCAAATAGTTATCAGTGTTTGTACTATACAATTTGAAATAAAAGTTTTAAATTAAATCCGAATATCTGTAATCATTGTAGAAGTAAACAGGAAAACAGTATGCACACTGACAAATTTGAACAGTGCTTTATGTTAACTGGGGAGAGAGAGAGGCAAGTAATGGGACACTGAAAAGGCTGTTGGGTGGAGATGCTGTGGGGGCAGTGGGGATGGTGGAGAGTGTGACAAAGGAGGTACTGCCAGCACAGCTAGCTGGAATTCTGTAAATAATTATATGTCAGTTGTGAATATTAACATGATTTATATAGAAGTGCAACAAAAGGAGATACTGCCAGCCCAGCTATCTGGAATTTTGTAAATAATTATATTTCATTTGTGAATATCAACATGATTCATATAAGATGTTTGTGTTACAAATATATTAGAGCTGCATGTCATATAAGATGGTTTGCACAGACGTGTGGTGAAGAGTTATTTTACAAAATGCTGTTTGAAATGTATCCACAGTGTACCCTACTGGAATAGAACAAAAATGTATATACACTATTGTAACTGTTTAAATGTATATATTTTAACAGGAGAAACTGGAATACAGGAGGTTAACTTGCAAAACTTCAGAAAAATAGCAGAAATTAAATTATGTTATGGCCACGGAATAAAAATATGTTATTTTTCAGTTTCAGTGCAGCAGCAGACATAATGTCTATACTAGAGAAGTTTTCTGTATTGTCTTTAAATGTGGAGGCATATAAACTGGTTTACAACTTCCACCATTTGCCAAAAGATCTGAGGTCTATGTGTTTTCACAGGTGGATGCTAAATACTGCTACCTTTCAGCAGTGGGGGGTTTACCCAGGATAGAGTCAGATGACAAGAAATGATGTAATTCTGCAAGCTATTCCAGCAGTATTATTTGAGATATTAATTTGGGAAGTCTCTGAGAGAGAGAGAGAGAGACTGCATTCTGCATTCTGTCTAGGACCTGACAAGATCCATTCACCACACATCTGCCTTGCTATGAGTAAGTAAGTCTATCCACAATATACCCTACTGGAATAGAACAGAAATATATATACACTATTGTAACTGTTTAAATGTATATATTTTAACAGGAAAAACTGGAACACAGGAGGTTAACTTGCAAAACTTCAGAAAAATAGCTGAAATTAAATTACGTTATGGCCACTCAATAAAAAGATGTTATCTTTCAGTTTCAGTGCAGCAGAAGACATAATGTCTGTACTAGAGAAGTTTTCTGTATTGTCTTTCAATGTGGAGGCATGTAAATTGGTTTACAACTTCCACCATTTGCCAAAAGATCTGAGGTCTATGTGTTTTCACAGGTGGATGCTAAATACCGCTACCTTTCAGCAGTGGGGGTTTTACCGAGGATAGAGTCAGATCACAAGAAATTATGTCATTCTGCAAGCTATCCCAGCAGTATTATTTGAGATATTAATTTGGGAAGTCTCTGAGAGAGAGAGAGAGAGACTGCATTCTGTATTCTGTCTTGGACCTGACAAGATCCATTCACCATACATCTGCCTTGCTATGAGTAAGTAAGTCTATCCACAGTGTACCCTACTGGAATAGAACAGAAATATATATACACTATTGTAACTGTTTAAATGTATATATTTTAACAGGAAAAACTGGAACACAGGAGGTTAACTTGCAAAACTTCAGAAAAATAGCTGAAATTAAATTATGTTATGGCCACTCAATAAAAAGATGTTATCTTTCAGTTTCAGTGCAGCATAACGTCCGTACTAGAGAAGTTTTCTGTATTGTATTTAAATGTGGAGGCATGTAAATTGGTTTACAACTTCCACCATTTGCCAAAAGATCTGAGGTCTATGTGTTTTCACAGGTGGATGCTAAATACTGCTACCTTTCAGCAGTAGGGGTTTTACCCAGGATAGAGTCAGATGACAAGAAATTATGTAATTCTGCAAGCTATCCCAGCAGTATTATTTGAGATATTAATTTGGGAAGTCTCTGAGAGAGAGAGAGAGAGAGAGAGAGAGAGAGAGACTGCATTCTGTATTCTGTCTTGGACCTGACAAGATCCATTCACCACACATCTGCCTTGCTATGAGTAAGTAAGTCTAGGGAAAGATATAGTCAGGAATATAGCAAAGCTTAGCTTAGATATTTTTCTTTATTTATTTAAGACTGTCCTGCAATGTTGTTTTAAATATTTCTTGTGATTTTGAATTCTGATGTTACTGTAAATATATATTTAGCATTGTCTTATTCATTTATTATTTATTATTAAATATATTTAAATCTTTCATTGTGGCTGATCTGTCTAGAGATATTTAAGTTCTGAGAGTACTTGCATATTTATTTGGTGATACTGTGGGCCACTCCTAACAGCCCTGCTCTTAGTCAAATTACCATTTGCATTCATAGTAACATTACACAGTAAGATTGGACACCCTTTGTTAAGAACCTTAAAGTAGCTGATAAAGAGTTGGCTGGTGGCAGTAGTAACTACCTTATAGTCTGGGCAGAAGGGGTCATACATAGAAAACCTGTGCCAGCCTTTCCCAGGTGTGTGTGTGTGTGTGTGTGTGTGTGTGTGTGTGTGTGTGTGTGTGTGTGTGTGTGTAAAACTAATCTTCATGAGTGTGTGTGTGTCATCTACTTGTGCAGGGACACAAAGCATTGGTTGGACAGAGAGAGTGTTGGAGGTCTTGGCGTAGCCACTCAGCTGAGATCTCAACTCTATAGCTGTGCCAGCTGGTAGTCTTATTGGGGATCTGGAGAAAGAGGGAGAAACTAGCCACGGACTGACTGTGGTCTCTATGTGCTTTTAAGGGAAATTGCGCTTGATGCAGAGAGCTGCATCTGGAAATAGTGTGTGTGTACCTGTCATCCTCCCAGAGTACATCCCCCACTGGTGTCAGTGATGAGGATTGAGGCACCTTGATTACTGTTGCCAGTGGTGGGGCATCACATTTATTATCTGGCAGTGATAGGATCACCACATCTCATACTGGGATCCAGTGGTGGGGCTATTGAACTCCTGTAGCCTGTAAACATCAGTCACTGAAGAAAGTGTTTGTACTCTCAATCAGCCACACAGTGAACATTCAGAGTTTCACATCACAATAGTTTTATTTATTTATTTTTAGTTTAGTCAGGGATAGCAAGCAAAGATGTCAGTAGAGGAGTATGGCAAGCTGACAAGAGGCCAATTGTCTGAGATGTGCCAGGCCAAGGGACTGGTACATGCCATCCTGACTAAAGCAGAAATTATTGCAGACTTAGTCACAGCTGCATCACAAACCAGCAACCAGAAGGACAACCAGACTGGTCTTGGGGATGTACAGCTGTCAGAAAATGGACAGTTCAACCTTTCCACAGAGGACTTAAATATCCATTTGGAGTTAAAGAAACTTGAACTTGAGGCCAAATGTTTGGAAATAAAATCAGCAGAGAGACTGTGGCATTTGGAGGTCGAAGCAGAATCAGCTGACAGACTGAGACATCTGGAAGCTGAGGAAAATTAGAAGCAGAGGCAACATGAAAAGGAGATGCTGACTCTTCACCAGGGTCATGGAGGTAATGGGGAAGAGAGTAACCGAACCCCAGAAGGAACAAAGGTCAGTAAATTTCTCCCACAATTTACAGAGGGTAATAATTTTGATAGTTTTATTCATATGTTTGAAAGGATATGTAAATAGTATAATGTTGACCTAGGGCTCTGGGCACAGTTCCTAAACCATTACTCCATGGTAAAGCTGTAACTGCTTTTTCTAAATTGTCTGATATGGATTGCTTAAATTATAATACTGTTAAAAATTGATTATTAGAGTGTTTTAGTTAACACCTGAAGCCTATATAAAAAAGTTTTGTGAGTATAGACATAAGGCAGATAAAAGTGTGTGTAAATATATTGCTGAGTTAAGCACTTATTTTCATAGATGGGTGAGTGGGTTTCAGGTCACCACTTTTGAAGAGCTGGCAGACCTTTTGGTGTGGGAACAAGCCCTTACCACTTTGCCTGAGGACATACGCATCTGATTAGCAGATAGGGAATGTAATACTGCAGATGAGTTGGGGAAAAAGAAATACCTATATCTAGCAAGCAGGGGATCACTGCACAGGAAAGAGATACCCAGTGCTGCTCATGGGTCTTAGGGAACCCATGGTGGGCAGCCTAAACCGCCCCAACAGAATCTGCCAGTAGCAGGGGAAGCCACTACAGGTATACAGCCAAGACCAAGGGTTAAATGTTTTAAATGCAACTATACCTCTCAACCTGGAAACCTCAAAAATCTGGACAAGGCCCATGAAAAATAGGTACAAATCTGTACGCTGATTAACATCTAATTTGCATACATAATTACGTAACCCCACCCACTCAAATGGAATTGTGGGATACCAACTTTCAAACATAAACTGAAGAACAGACAACCAAAATATGGCACCAGAGTCCCTCCTGCAGCCATTCCAATGTCCCATTACCTGGCTATTTCTCCCCATTTATCATAAACACTAATGTGTGCATACTGCTTTAATTTTACAATGATTATTTGGATTTTATTTTTACATTTTACAGCACAACAATGCCAAACACTAATAGACATTTGGTAAACAAAGCAATACTGTCTCACAATGAAAATAGACTCAGCGTTAAAACTTCCCTACCCTTGAAACTCACATTCATTGAAACCCACACCACATCCAAAGAAAATGCATCTGGTCAGTGGTGGATAAAGATTACCTTCGGGCTGTTTTCAAATCATTGGCCCCTTGCCCACAAAACAAGAAACATACATGTGTTCTTTTCTTTGATAAACCTTCCTGACTTTATTAAATTATATTCCTTGTATAATACAACACACTTGTTAGAGCGCATTTTAAATTTATTGTTTGAACATTTTTTCCAGTAGGCTATACTGTAGGCAATGAAACAAAATGCATGAACAAATAATGACAAAATTGCCCAATTCAGAACATTTCCATCATAAAAGTCTACTTCCACATCCACATTATAAATAGAATGACAGTAGTGTAAGCCATAGGCATCTTGCACAGCTTCTCACGCTTATTTTCAATTTTTTTTTGGGGGGGGCAAAAGGTCAAAAACCAGGGACACATTTTAAACATTGCTTGTATAATTTTGTAAAGTTGCTAGAATAAAATGCTGTGTTACCAGCATGCATTTCACTGGCAAGTTTAGAACCCAGGACCCTATGCGCTAAAGTCAGAGCAACATACCACTATGCCAAATTAACAGCTTCCTGAAAAAACAGAAGACTGAAACTTAATGGCTATCATTTAGTGACTTCATTTCTCATTTCTCACTATAGCTCTCAACTTCTTAGCACAGAAAACCTGGACAAAGCTCACAAGTGGTAGAGGCTAGGGACTTACCATGGACACATTTTAAATATTGCTTGTATAATTTTGTAAAGTTGTTAGAACAAAATGTGCTACCACCATGCATTTCACTAGCAAGTCTTGAGCACTGGACCCTAAGCACTACAGTTAGAGCAACATACCACTAAGCCAAATCAGCAGCTTTCTGAAAAATATCAAGACTGAAACTTAATGTCTGTCATTTTGTGAATTCATTTCTCACCACAGCTCTCAACCTCTTAGCAGAAAAAACCTTGGCAAAGCTCACAAGTGGTGGTGGCTAGGGACTTACCAGGCAGGGACACATTTAAAACATTGTTTGCAGAATTTTATAAAGTTGTTAGAAGAAAATGTTGTGCTACCTCCATGCATTTCACTAGCAAGTCTTGAGCCCTGGACCCTATGCACTACAGTCAGAGCAACATACCACTAAGCCAAATCAGCAGCTTTCTGAAACTTAATGGCTATCATTTAGTGAATTAATTTCTCACCACAGCTCTCAACCTCTCGGCAGAAAAAAACTTGAATAAAGCTCACAAATGGTGATAGCTAGGGACTTTAGGCTCTTTTTACCCTGTACCCAAGGTACAGGATTTGAGCCTGATTACCTCTAGCCACACACACACACACACACACACACACACACACACACACACACACACACACACACACACACACACTTCTAAATAACATTGTGTGTCTTTTCCCTTACCTCTAAATACAGCCAGCTTCTAAATAACATTGTGCGTCTTCTAAAAGTGAAACTCCAGCAAATGTTAAATAAATACAATAGATCCACTTCCCTTACCTCTAAATACATCCAGCCTTAACATTGTGCAAGTGTCTTCTAAAAGTAATCCAGACTCCTTTCCCTAGCCAGCTTCTTCAGCGCGAAAGTTAAATAAATAAAACAGATCCACAACCAGTGACCGTTAACCGGCTATGGTGGCTGCTGCTTGCAAGAGCATTTGAACCAGAGCCAGAAATACATATGTATGAGCATGAGCTGCAGTCCGATAGGCTGGTGGAGCTGATGTCATTGTGCACATGATGACATCAGCTCATGAAGCGCAAACATTTTTAAAAAATTAAAAAACAAAACGCAAATAAATCGGGAATGAAGGGGTGCCACTTGGTAAAACCTGAGTAATTCAAGACAGTTGAGAGGTATGAATGCAACCAGTGGGGCCATGTAGCATATAGATGTCCACAGAGGTAAGGTGAGGAACAAAAGTTGGGAGAGCCAGTAAGTGGAAATGACAAAATGTCAGCAGTAAGTTGTCCGGAGACAAAAAGGGTACCAAATTACCACAAGAGATTATATCCTAGCTTAGTATATGGGAAACAAGCCACTGCTAAGAGAGACACAGCCTCTGACCAAACCATTGTGAAGCCTGCAATGGTTAAAGAGGAGCACTACTTGCTTGGGCAGTCTACTCCACTCAGAGCTTTAGGAGGGACCCCATTCCAAATACCTTTGGCTAGGGCTCACCTTGACTGAGGGGGGGTGGAAAAGGAAGCAAGCAAGCAAGTAGGTGTGTTTGAGGATATAAAGTTTTACAGTTCTATGAAATTGTGCAGAACTGATATAGCAGATCTATTTACCTGGCTGTCTTGGATTCTATAACCATCTGATATACCAAACTGAGATAAGTATACTTTTTTTGCACTTGCTTTTTGCACTGTACTGCATTTATATATTTGTTTCATTGTTTATTGTTAGCCTCTGTGCGCCTGCATTGTTTGTTTCTCAGGGTTAATTCAGTAGGTAGTTTTGGATGGGGGTCGCTTCGCTTTCTGTACAGTCAGGCACCTAAGGTGTTAACTATTGATCAACATCTCAGTGTTTATCTGATTGCATGAGGTATATTTTCTCTGTTGTACTTCTAGTACAGAAGTCTTACACTTCTGTGAAATTGTGCAGAATTCATATAGCAGACCTATTTACCTGACTGTCTTGGATTCTATAACCATCTGATATACCAAACTGAGATAAATATACTTTTTTGCACTTGCTTTGCACTTTGCTGCATTTATATATTTGTTTCATTCTTTATCGCTGGCTAATGTGTATCTGTATTGTTTGTTCACTCCCTCTCTCCCAACTGCTGTTGGACTGTTAAACGTGGTGGCTTTGGAATTGCCTGCCTCTGCTGTAAATTTGATTTTGGTCACTCCTCCCATTCCCATCTCTTCTGCTCACTCAACTGAGTACAGTGAGATCATTTGGGAAGGACTAGCCCCTTGCTTGTTTGATTCTGGACACTCCTCCCTGTCCCATCTCATCAGCTCAGTCTACCGAGTACAGAGAGAGCATTTGGGAAGGCCATCCCCCTTTTAATCCTGAACTATCTTCTGTTTCCTCTTTCTCCACAAAAAAAAAAAGAAAAATATTTTTACACTTTATTCAGATGCTTTTACTGCAATTGTGTTCTTCCTATATTATTACCTTATCTTTGTTGCATGCTGTTAAGTGTTCAAGTGCTGTTATTTTGCTGCATTTATTACTGCCTGTTAGTAGCCTGATTAATCTGTTATTCTAAGCATCTTAGTTTGGTATTAGCACTTGTGCTTCAGACCAGTTACTTTACATTTTCTTGTGGACAAACCCTTATCAAAACCCTCACTCCATAAGTCCGCCCAAACATTCAGAACACTATGTTTGGACAATTCCCATCAGTTTCTCCTGCCAGCCTAGTCAACATGGGGATACTGCAGCAGTGTAGTAATTGCCTTATGTTTACTGACAGCCCTCTTCTCTTAGCACATAATTCTGCTTGCGAGAAATGCATCTGCATCAGTAACCTGGAATCCATGCTCTCTCATGCCACAGTCAGTACCCCTGACAAAGAGGAGACTGCCAGCACAAATGCCACACCACTCCCATCACATAGCCAAGCACAATACACATCCACTTATGCAGAGTTCCTCAATAAAAACTTACCTAAACAGCAGAGACCTCCAAAACATGCTCACAAACATTCCACACACAACACCAAACACATCACACAAAGCAGACAACACACCTGTGTTTCACAAACACAGCCCATAAGGCAAAACAATAAACCATCACAGCCCACAAGGCATAACAATAAACCAAATATACTAGTCATTGGCAACTCAATTGTGTAACACACCGACCTCTCCCTCACTAGGCTCGACAAAGAGAAGGTCATGGTCAGTTGTCTGCCTGGTGCCAGGATCCGCCACATTACACACGCACTTAAGTCTCTCTACAACCAGTACAAGTATGACTCATTCATTGTCCATGTTGGTGTGAATGACTTGAGAAGTACCTCCCTGGACTACATGAAGAGAGACATGATTGAGCTCTCAGAGTATGTGTCCCAGGCAGGTATGACCCTAGCCCTAAGCAGCATCCTGCCTTCACCAAGAATGATACCACAATACCAACAGAAAATAATTAACTTCAACAACTGGCTTAGTTTTTAGTGTCATTCCAAGGGGATCCAATATCTGTCTGCCTGGGGTGACATGGTTGACAGGCCTCAATGCTTTGCCAGAGATGGCCTCTACCTATCACCACTGGGATTCCAGATACAGGCCAAGACCCTTGCCACCCTCATTGTGCCTTTTTTAGGCAATGTTCCAAAGACAAATTATTCAACATAAAAGACCTGTCAAAAAGCAAATTGAAAGTCATGCTGCTTAGCTGTCGGAGCCTTAAACATAAAATGCACTCACTGGAGGCTCTCCCTGCACTGGAAGATGCCGATATCTGTGCATTCATGGAAATTTGGTTCAGGGCTGCAGAGAGCAGCCCTGCCTTACCAGGCTATACCTCTTTCCACACATTCTGACCCCAAAATGAGGTTGGGAAGACTAAGGGTGGTGGAGTCTCTACCTTCATTAAGGACAGGCACACCTCTGGACTGGTTTGCCAGCATGACGCACTGGAACTACTTCAGGTGCAACTGATTGTTGACAAGACACACATCCAAGTTGTAGCCAGCTATAGACCCCACTCCATGACTCAGGACACCCACTCCTCTTTCCTGGATCTACTTGACTCTATCAAGGTACCCCCTAACACCCTGATGCTTGGTGGCTTCAACTACCTCACCATAGACTGGGTGAACTATTCCTGCACTAATCCACTCACTCATTGATTCCTTGACTTCATCAATTCTAATGCATTAGATCAGCTTGTCTCATTCCCCATAAGGGGAGATAACATTCTGGAGTTGGTTCTCACCAACATGGGCGACCGCTGCACAACTCACATTATATGTCCCTCCCTGGTGAGATCAGATCATCGAACTGTCTCATTCAAAGTTTCTATCACACCCAACCTCCAACCCCCCAGTGGTAATCAAGCTAAAAAAAACTTTCTCAAAAGCTGACTACAACCTCCTAAGGGAGGGTATCAGCAGCTTCATACCACTGCCACCCTCAGAGGATGCAGACAACTATGCTGAACAATACGCCAGTGCAGCACCTGTACAACTGCATGGATTCACCCATACCCAACAGAACTAAAACCTGCTCCTCAAGGAAAAAAAAAACTGTTTGGTGGATATCCTCTATCAACGGGCTTTACAACAAAAGGAAGAAACTGTTGTCCATGGATAAAAAGGAACACATTCCAAATTGGAAAAACTTCCTCATTAGCCTCAACATAGGTTCATAGGTTGGTACTAGGCTATCAGCCCTAGGGCCAATACAAGCCTAGCCATAACAATTCTCTGGCTATTTCTTCCCACACTATTTACTTCCCTGGACCCCTGTCTAGCAGGGCGACTGATGTGATCCCTGGGGTGAATTTTCTTTCTCCCATCCAATTGTCAAGGTTCCTTTTGAAGAGGGCCAAAGAGGCACTCTGCTTGACATGTATGGGTAATCTATTCCAGAGTCTGGGGAGTCTCTGGGTCAGGAACCTATCCCTACAGCATGTTTTGTTTATTGTGATGACAAGGTTTAGATCCCTGGAGTGTGTGGCTCTGAGAGATTGGGATCTCTTTAAGTGTAGCATGTCCAACAGCTCTGGGTTTGACATGGCCTTGTATGTTAAGCAGAGATCGCCTCTGAGTAGACGATATGCGACAGAGTATAGCTGGGGTTTTTTAAGGCGGTCAGTGTAAGGCATCTGCTTTAGGCCTGTGATTATTTTAGTGAGGTATTTCTGTGGCCTTTTCAGTTGTTGCAGATATCTTGAGAGGTAGATACCAAACCGGGCATTGTATTCTATAATGGGTCTAATGAGGGATAAGTACAGTGGGACAATGACCTCCTTTTTTCTGGATGAAAAGCCCTTAGTGATGAGGTGTGCCACATAGTAGGATTTTCTGACTGTTGTGGCGATGTGGTTATCGAAGGTGAGACCACTGAACACCTGTGTCCATAAGTCTCTTATCACACTTTCGGTGTTTAGTGTACTGCCACCTATATGGTAATTCACGGGTACATGTTTTTTCCCAAAGGGGATAACTATACATTTCTTGGCATTGAGCTTGAGCCCATGGCTCTGGCACCAAGCATCGGTTTATGTAAGGCCCTTTTGTAGAGTATCCACATCATTTGGGGATTCAATAATGGCTCCCAGTTTGCAGTCATCTGTGAACTTTGTTAGCCAGAGTCCCTTAGTGTTGGTCTGTACTTCAGAGAAGTAGATGCTAAACAAGAATGGTCCCAGGACTGAACCCTGAGGTACTCCACTTGTCACTTGTCTGGAGCTGGATTTGGAGTCTACTACTTTTACAGTGTGGGTTCTATCAGTAAACCAGTTAGCAACCCATTGGGTGACGTAGGGATTAATGCCCAGCTTAGTAAGTTTATCTATGATTCCAGAGTGGGGGCTGGTGTCAAAGGTCTTAGCAAGGTCTAGATAGGCTGTGTGAACCACCTTACCCTTGTCCATGGCTCTAGAGACTGATTCAAAGAAGTCAATCAGGTTCAGGAGACAAGATCAGCCCTTCACGAACCCAAACTGGGTGGGGTCCAGTGTTTGCAAATGAGATCACTAGTGAAAACCTCCAAAGCCAATTATGAATCAAAACTAGCCTCTGAAACAAAGGGAAACCACAAAGCCTTCTTCAGTTACATCAGAAACCTCCATGGCAATGTCCACATTTGTTCCAAATTAGTATTTAACAGTATCACTTACACTGATCCTGTTGACTTAGCCGACCCACTAGCAGATAGGTTCAGTGCAAATTTCACCCCCCTGTCCTCCCCCAAAGGCCCTTTTGACATCCCCAGTACTTGTTCTAAACCTCATATCTCCACAGATCAAGTGTTAAAGGCTGTATCCAAGGCAAAGAACACACCTTCCATGGGATCTGATAGTATCCCAGGCTGTATTCTGCATCATCTCCAGTAAGAACTGGCTTCATCATTGAGCACCCTATTCAACCACAGCCTAAGTATAGGCTTCATTCCAGCCATTGTCATCCCCTTGCACAAAGGTGGTGCAGCTACTGGCCCTGGAAACTATTACCCCATTAGCTTGACAAATCTGATCTGTAAAGCCATGGAGCACATAATTATGGATCTCAAACAAGGACATAGGCAATCTCCAAGCACTTGACCCCATGCAACTCATATTCTCAAGGGCAGATCTTGCCTGTTGACCCTGGTTGACTTCTTTGAGACTGTCACCAAGGCCCTGGATGAGGGAAAGTCAGTGCATGCTTCTTACCTTGACTTGGCCAAGGTCTTTGACACAGTCCCTTACTCGGTCATCATCAAGAAGGTAACACAATTTGGCATAAATCTCTGTTTCATCAGGTGGGTGGCCAACTGGCTCACCAACAGGACCCTCAAGGTCAAAATAGGTGCCTCCAGCTCTGATAGCAGACCTGCCACTAGTGGAGTTCCATAGGGACCTGTCCTGGGACCCCTACTGTTTGGCATCTACTTCTCAGAGGTCCAGGCACAGACAAAAGGCATGTGGTTGACCAATTTTGCGAAGGACTGTAGGTCGGGTGCTGTCACTGACTCCACTAATGATGTTAACATACTGCAAGAGGGTCTCACAGCAGCTAATGACCGATGCTAAAGTCATGGCCTCAAGCTAAAAGCAAAAAATGTATCATCATACAATTCAGCAAAAACACAGCCCCTACTGATTACCACATCAACGGAATCCCCCTAAGCACACAACCTGTGGTGGGAGACCTGGGTACGCAGGTTTATAATCTCACATTTGACCATCATATAGCGGCAGTGGTCAGAATAGCCTTTTACTTGGTTCATCTCATAAAGTTATTACTTCTCTATACTCCTCCCTCATTAGACCATTAATTGAGTATAACTCCCCATTTGGTATGTACCTCTCCAAACATCTGCACCAACTGGAAAGGCCACAGAAGTACCTCACAAAGAAAATCCATGGCCTCCAGAATCTATCCTATGTGGAAGGCTCAAATCACTATCACTCTACTAGGTATTGTACAGATTGCTTAGAGGTGATCTGTGTCTCGCCTACAAGGCAGTCTCGGACCCTGCCTTACTAGAGATGCTCCATATCTGTAAGTCTAACTCCTTGTGCATTACCCACTTGAAAGGCCTGAATCTAATATACAACATCAACATAACCTGCTGGAAAGACAGATTTGTCTCCCAGACGCTGCCCAGTTTCTGAAATAGACTTTCCATATACGTCAAACAGAGTACCTCGCTGACCCCCTTTAAGCGCAACCTTGATTAGTGGATGGGAAAACACAAATCTGTCCCATGGGTTCCACCTGTGTCCCTCACTGACAGGAGTGACAGGTGCTGACTGTGGTTTCTTTATGGGGTTAAACTCTTGGCTAGGCTTGTAAGAGCCCCAGGGCCATTAGCCTAGTAACCATCCCTGCAGATGTCCTGATAGGGAATGATTTTGATAATACAGTACCTTGTGTGCATCAAGTGACATGCAGTCAGGCTTGGAGACAAGCATGTGGGTCTGGTGGCCTGGAGGGGACCCAGACAGACCGCACACTTAAAGTCAGGACTGGTGAGGTGGTTACTTCAGAGAGGGAGCTACCCTGTAGCAGTGAGACTGAAGGTGAGCCACAGTTGCTCATGAGTACTGATGTTCCCTTGGACAGAGTGACTGCAAGGGTAGAGGTGAGTAGTAGTACCCAGGCTGACAGTGAGGCACTGCTGTCAGAGAATACCAGACTTACTGTGGAAGGGGAGCTGGGAAGGGTTACAAAGAGTGAGTTGAGACAAACTCAGCTCTCAGACCCCACATTACAGGGCTTGAGGGAGGTAGCCAGAGAGGCACCTGATTCTCAAGGAAAGGGGGAATCTGTATACTGGGACAAAAGCTTTCCGTATACAGAGTGGACCCCTGAGGGAGGGCTAAACGGTGAGAAAATACAACAGCTGGTAGTGCCCAGAGCCTACCACCTGGCAATTCTAGCCATAGCCCATGATATTCCCTTTGCAGGTCATATGGGCATAAAGTGTACAAAGAGACACATTATGCAGAACATTTATTGGCCTGGGATTTCCAGGAAAGAAACAGGGTACTGCAGCACCTGTGAGCAGTACCAAAAGGTAGGCAAGGCAGGAGACAATGGAAAAGCGCCTTTGATGACTTTGCCTGTGACTGAGGAATCATTTCAGAGATAGTTGTAGATGTTGTGGGGCCTCTGAATACACCAAGTTCCACAGGGAAGAAGTATATCCAAGTGGTAGTAGATTATGCTACCAGATACCCTGAGGCAGTGGCTCTGTCCTCCATTGAGGCAGAAGAGGTGGCAATGCCTTGTTAGAGATTTTCAGCAGGGTAAGTTTCCCAAAAGAAATACTGACTGACAGAGGTGGCAATTTCATGTCAGACCTGCTGACTTGTCTCTGGAATCACTGCGGGGTGAAGCACATAAAGACCACCCCCTACCATCCCCAGACTAATGGTCTGGTTGAGAGGTTAAACTCTACACTAAAGACCATGTTATGGGCATTTGCAGATCAGTTTAAGAGGGAGTGGGACAAATATTTGCCCCATCTGTTGTTTGCTTACAGCGGGGTGGCACAGGAATCCACAGGTCTTTCACCCTTTGAGTTGCTGTACAGGCATATGGTGATGGGACCTCTAGATTTGATTTGTGATGAGTGGGAGGTTGAGTGTGAATCCCACAAGGAGTCTGTTTTGGCATATGTCCCAAACATCAGGACAAGGCTCAGGGAACTCATGGGCTTGGGCCAGGAGATTCTGACAGAAGCCCAACAGCAGAAAAAGGTCTGGTATGACAAGAATGCTCAAGCTAGAGAGTATGCTGTAGGGCAGCAGGTAATGGTTCTCATTCCTGTCAGACACAATAAGCTGCAGGCAGCTTGGGAGGGACCCTTCAAAGTGGTAAGGAAGGTCAGTGCTGTTAACTACATGACATAACTGATAGGCAGGAGGCAGGGGCACAAATTGTACCATGTTAACATCATGAAACCTTACCATAATAGGGAGGCCCTGGGGCTAAGTATTTGCAGTAGGAGGAAGGAGGAGTCTGAGGGGAATCTATGGCTACAGGGAACCAGCCAGCAATATCCCAAATTACTATGGTGGAGCATAGAGTTGCAGGTATATGACAGGACAGTGCAGCACTGTACAGGGGTCAGCAATGCCAAGACAGCTAGAAATCTTAAGGCAGAAAATGGGGTAAGCAATGTTTCTCAAGGGTCACTTGAAAAACTAGATTGAGTCTTTGAGGAAAGAAGAAATGTGACAAAGGGGATACTTCCAGCACAGCTAGCTGGAATTGTGTAAATAATTATATGTCATTTGTGAATATCAACATGATTCATATAAAATATTTTTGTTATAAATGCATCAGAACTGTATGTCATATAAGATGGTTTGTACAGACCTGTGTGCTGAAGAGGTATTTTACAAAATGCTGTTTGAAATGTATCCACGGTGTACCCTACTAGAATAGAACAGAAATGTATATACACTATTTTACTTGTTTAAATGTATATATTTTAACAGGGGAAACTGCAACACAGGAGGTTAATGTGCAAAACTTCAGTAAAATAGCTGAAATTAAATTACTTACACACAATAAAAAGATGTTATCTGTGTAGCAGGAGACATAATGTCTGTACTAGAGAAGTTTTCTGTATTGTCTTTAAATGTGGAGGAATAATTTAAATTGGTTTACGACTTTCATCATTTGCCAAAAGATCCGATGTTTATGTATTTTCACAGATGAATGCTAAATACTACTACCTTTCAGCAGTGGGGGGTTTACCTGGAATAGAGTCAGATGACAAGAAATGATGTCATTCTGCAAGCTATGCCAGGTATTTGAGATATTAATTTGGGAAGTCTCTGAGAGAGATAGAGAGAGAAGAGAGAGAGAGAGACTGCATTCTGTATTCTGTCTTGGATCTGACAAGATCCATTCACCACACATCTGCCTTGCTATGAGTAAGCAGGTCTACGGAACAGTATAGTAATTCTCTTAGATATAGTCAGGAATCTTGCAAAGCTTGGCTTAGATATTTTTCTTTATTTATTTCAGACTGCCCTGCAATATTGTTTTAAATATTTCCTGTGATTTTGAACTCTGATGTCACTGTACATATATATTTAGCATTGTCTTGTTATTTAATTATTTATTATTAAATATATTTAAAACTTTCATTGTGGCTGATCTGTCTAGAAATATTTAAGTTCTGAGAGTACTTGAATATTTATTTGGTGATACTGTGGGCCACTCCTAATAGCCTTGCTCTTGGTCAAATTTCCATCTGAATTCATAGTAACATTACACAGTAAGATTGGACATCCTTTGTTAAGGGCCTTAAAGTAGTTAATAAAGAGGTGGCTGGTGGCAGTAATAACTACCTTATAGTCTGGGCAAAAGGGGTCATAGATAGTAAACCTGTGCCAGCCTTTCCCAGTTGTGTGTATGCGTGTGTGTGTGTGTGTGTGTGTGTGTGTGTGTGTGTGTGTGTGTGTGTGTGTAAAACAAATCTCCAAGAGTGTGTGTGTCAGCTGCTTGGACCGAGGCATGAAGCACTGGTTGGACAGAGAGTGTTGGAGGCCTTGGCGTAGCCACTCAGAGGAGATCTCAACTCTATAGCTGTGCCAGTGGGGAGTCTTATTGGGGATCTGGAAAAATAGGGAGAAACCAGCCCCAGACTGACTGTGGTCTCTGTGTACTCTTAAGGGAAATTGCACTTGATGCAGAAGGCTGCATCTGGAAATACTGTGTGTGTACCTGTCATTCTCACAATGTACATCCCCCACTGGTGTCAGTGATAAGGACTGAGGCTCTTTGATTACTGTTGCCAGTGGCGGGGAGTCACAGGGGGATTTGGTCTATTACTCTCCTAGGTCCCCATTTGACCATGATCTGACTCTGCTTTGGGTTACATTGAGAAAGATTTTTGCATTTTAATACATTTGGGAAGAGTTATTCTATGATATATCATTTCAGACATTTCCTCTAGCAAAGAAGTTTATAATGATTGTTCATAGGTTCATAGGTAGGTACTAGGCTACTGGCTCTACAGTCTATATAAGCCTAGCCAAAAAGGTACCCTGGCTTTCTCCACCCAAGAAAATTATTTTCCTGTGCCCCTGTCGAGCAGAGCCACAGAAGTGATCCCTTGGGTGAATTTCCTATTTCCCATCCAATCATCATGATTTTTCTTGAAGAGTGCTAATGAGGAGCTTTGTTTGATATAGATAGGTAGTTTGTTCCAGAGTATGGGAAGTCTCTGGGACAGGAATCTATCCCTCCAGTATGTTCTGTTTATTGTGGTGACAAGGTTTAGGTTCCTAGAGCATGTAGCTTGGAGGGATTGGAATTTCTCTAAGTGGAGCATGTCCAACAGCTCTGGGTTTGACATAGCTTTGTATGTTAGGCAGAGATTGCCTCTGAGTAGGCAATATGTGATGGAGTAAAGCTGGAGTTTTTTGAGACAGTCTGCGTAGGGCATCTGAGGCTGGTAATCCTCTTTTTGAGGTATTTCTGTGGCCTTTCCAGTTGTTGTAGATGTCTTGTGAAGTACATACCAGAAGGGGCATTGTACTCTATAATGGGTCTAATGAGTGATGAGTAGAGGGGAACAATTACCTCTTTTTTCCTGGATTAGAAACGTTTTGTGATGAGGTGTGCCATGTACAAGATTTCCTGACTACTGTGGTGATGTGATTATCAAAAGAGAGACTACTGTCTACCTGTGTCCCAAGGTCTCTTATCACACTTTTGGTGTTAAGTAGACTACCGCCTATGTGGTAGTTCATGGGTACAGAGTTTTTACCAAAAGGGATGGCATGCCACTTTTTGGCATTGAGCTTGAGGCCATGACACCAGGCATCTGTCTAAGTGAGGCACTTTTGTAGGATGTCCGCATCGTTAGGAGTTTCGATTATGGCTCCTAGTTTGCAGTCATCTGCAAACTTCATTAGCCAAAGACCTTCTGTGTTAGCCTGTACTTCACAGAAGTAGATACCAAACAGGAGAGGACCCAGGACTGAACCATGTGGTACTGCACTTGTCACTGGTCTGTGACATTAAAAAAAGTTTCTCTGCACCAGAGTAGAGCTATCTGCTTACAAATATAAATATGCAGCCTAAACAATGATAGAGCAATTTAGAGCAATGGAAATTTTAGAAAAAAATTAAAAACATCTTCTTCGACTGTTGTCAAACTGTTTACATGAACTTAAAGTGTATAATGGAGCTTTGGAAGTGTGTTTTTGATTACAAGGTAAGAAAGGAATTTCGCATTTTTAGCAAGTGCTGTCACAGTAAGTGCAAAAAAGGGAGCACTGAAGTATTGGGGCAGTTTAAATCATGTTTTTGTTTTGGGAAGGGGACTCATCACACTTAATTCAAGACTGTACAAAAAGAAGATGATCCACATGCAGGGATTATGAACATTCTTTTAAAAAATTGTCCCTGTTCCACCATTTGCAATGCTACTGACATGAACATTGAGAAGGAGTGGTCAAAACACCAACCTATAAGCCAGTAGTTGCAGTATGAAAACTGTCATGTCAAAAATATATGACAGACTTCTTCAACAGTGTAACTATGGTGTGCACAGAATAGGGTTGTAGATATAGTTGTTAATTACCATGGTTGAGTGCTTTTTGGCCACTGGATTATTTTACCAACGTAAACTACCTGCTTCCAAGGAGGTTGCCAATATTCCATTCCTGTGACTATTTGGCACTGGAAATGACTTCTGACATTTTTGTACTGACCGAGCTACATTTTTGTCTGTCTTGTATAGAGATCAGAACCCGCTAAATAACTCTTAAATAATCTGAGACATAGTTTAGCAGATATTTACTGCCATTATACTTCTGTGGATGCACTCTTCTTCTGTAACTACAGTTAAACTGAAATACTTTTAACATCTTTTTCTGAGTAAAAAGTACTGCAACTGGTCTACCAAGATTTTCATGAAATTAAAGGTGCATTTCACTGCTGATGTGGCACCCCAACCACATCTGCAAAAATGGGGAAAAAGTTTGTGGCTGGTTGGCTGGCTGGATGGATGGATGAAAGGATGGATGGATGCATGCATATCATATGCAAGCTCAGGATTCTTGAGCTTAGCAACACAAACTGTTTCATGAAAGTGGGACAGGTTACACAGCCTATAGCAATGTATGAAAACTATATGAAATTCACCTTCCTTCTTTGGTTTAATAATATGATAAATAGTGGTGGCAAAGCAATATTATGAAACTTAAAATTAATAAAATAAATGGCATGTCACAGAACAGTAAGTAAATGATGCCAGAGTGCTATTGAACTATGGCATTCCCTGTAGCACAGCACAACATTTTCAGGGAATTACAGAATTAAATGCATTACCTCACTAAACATAGCTTTCTAGGGCTGCTGAATGGTGTTTTGAACCTTTACAAAACCCATGAACTTCTTACCTTTGGGTGCTCCTCAGGAACATGCTGCTTGGAGAACTTGGCCAACTGTACCATTTCAGGGACGACCTCCTTCACATCATAACTGTTAGTACAGTTTACAAGTGTATTAGCAACTGCATACAGGATGGTCTTGTCAGTAGTCTGTGAAGGAAAGCATCATGAGAAGCAGAGAAGATGAGCGCGTGCAATATAACCAGCTGTGAAAGGCAGTAACTGATAAACGTTACTACTGGTGTATATATCTGAAACAATATAAGCACTGTTTTATACAATTCTGCTTTGTCTACATGTACCCATTTCATCTTGTACAGTCACCTTTAAATGATTAACATTTATCAGTTGTAAAATAAAATAAAATGATCACATGAGCTAATCTACATCATAAAGCTATACCTCCTCATAATACATTACCACTCCTACAATAACAATTTTCAGTCTCCACCACTAATGTTGTAGCCTTATCTGCCTCCATCAGTTGTCTGCAGTGCCTGGTCATGTGCTGATTGGCTATAACCAGGAATGACACTTGACAGGTTGGATTGCTCTTCTTCAGGGGAGAACATGAACGCTAGCAAAACAAAGATCTTACACTACATGGCAGGAATAAAAAATAAGCAGTAACCGTAATGCTGCAGTTAGGTTATTTTGTGCTTATCCACCATCAGTCTCTTCTGCACAAACATGCATTAAAATAAACACATCATAGCATGCTTCTGTCTATGTGACACAGGTGTTGATTCTTACACTATTTATATGTTTGTCTTGCAGATGTTACCTCCTATCTGGGCCTCAACTAGAAGACAAAAGCTATAGAATCCAGGTCCACCTTCTGAAAGAGGAAAGCCAAAGCCCAGCTGTTCTAGCACCTCACTCTTAGAGCACACGTTAATACCAAGGATGTTTCCACAAATGAGGCATTTACACAGAATGTATGTACTGCTCCCCAAAAGCCAGTGGGCTGACTTATCACTCTTACACTATATTACCAGACAGATACCTAAGCAAAACCTAAGACATGAAAGAGTTTGCAAGCTACAGATACTTCTGCATTCCTAGGAACATTGTATAACCACTGGAAATGCAATAATATCAGTACCAAACATACCTCCAACTCCCTTACTGCACTTATAACATTATCTATATTATTTTATATTTATTACAGCTAAACTGTCTAGTCTAGGTAACAAAGTCATTTATTTAATTATGTTTTTGATGGAAAGTAGTAGTCCTAACAAAGGTTGCTCTTGGTTCTGACGAAATATTTTGATTTTAAACAAGACTGCAGCTATTTTCAACATAAATTGTTATTTATGTTTTACATCAAATATCAGCAAAATATCAGAAACTGCAAAGGTTATAAAGCATATAGCCATGAGATTTAAGATATCTATGTAAGTTTGGCAAGTACAAATATTTTCCAGATATGTTAAAGGTATTCACCTTATGGTACCACCTGATAAAGTATAAGATTGTCGCTGAGCTATTGCATGATAAACAGTCATTTGTAATTATTAAACTGAATGTGTGTGTGAAATCACCCTTCATGATGGAGCAGTGTAATGACAGCAGAACAGTTCATAGAGTAGGACTCCTGCAGACAAAATGTTGAAAATGTATTCTTTACACATTTAGAATTGTTAAAGTTACAAAGAAATATTTACCACGTTTCTGACAACACTGGAAGTACAGCATAGAGGAGGAAGACTATAATCTGCTAATGGTCTTTAATTTATAAGCTTGAATTTCATTCCCTCAGTCTCCATTTGTGTAATATAAAACTATGAGGAAATCTTTTATTTTATTTATTTATTTCCATGCTTACTTACTAATGTATGTATTTATAATTTGTTGACTTGATAGCCTGGCTAGGCAGAAGACAGAAACCATTTTCAAAGGAGATCCAAAGAGAAATGCTCCAAAAAGACAACAAATGAAACAGCTAACTATCATTTAAAGTGATGCTGTTAATCAATTAGTATATATAATATCATGAAATAAGCAACAATGCAATCAAATTTTAAGGACAAGTCAATGTAATGCTGTTTCAAGACCTGTTGCACCAGTTTTTGTAGTATACATTCAGTGCTATTGAACTATGTGCTTCTGATCTAAAAGCAACCATACTCAAACATTTTAACATTCTATTACTCCATTGTATAGTAAATGAAAAAAATCATGTTTGCATTTGACACACTGTTTACCAGAAGTTTTATATGTGATTAGTAATGTGCAAAGAGTGGTATTTGCATTTAAAGACTGAGACTTTGGTATACTGGGGATTTCTCTTTCCCTAAAATACAATAATCTCAGAACTGGGTGTGAGAGTGCAGGAGACTTGTCTTTGCAACCAAAATTCTTTTTTTTCAAGATGTTTGTAACCTTCACTATTCATGCTCAAATGTTTGTGACATTTTATGATTGCACTTTATATGGGATTGAGTCTATAAACTATTAACTATTATAGAATAGGCAAAGAGTATATTAGCACCCTGATTGGAAAATGAACATTCTCCAGCAGGGTATTAATGTACAAGAAATGCCCGCTGAAAAATGAGTCCACCACTTCAAGGCAACATATCAAGCTGCCATGTAGTTTGGACTGAAAAAAAAAAAAAACTAACGGCCACCATTATTTTATGCTCACTAAGAAGCACTTCTACGGTTTAGTGAGTGTAAAATATATTCAAAAAAAGAAAACTAAAAAAACAAAAGTGTGTGTGTTTATGTCTGTGTGTGTGATGCATGCATGTGAGTGAAACCAAGATTGATCAAGCCATTATATTACACGCTACACGTGCTTTTGCTGTTTAGCGAGTGGAAAAACGAAGTATAACAGAAAAAGTGTGTGGGTGTATGTTTATGTTTGTGTGTGTGTATATTTATGTTTTTGTGTTTGTTTCTGTCTGTGTATGAATGTGTGCATGAAAGCGAGGTGTGTGTAAGTGACAGCGATCGTTCAACAGCAGCACTGACATACACCTCACCTCTTAGATCAAGTTAACTGGATAAACCCTAAAATAATGGGGGAGCAAAGGATCAAAAAGGAACATATTCTCTTAAAAAATAAAGTTACTTCAATAAGAGGACTTGTGTTAGCATGCATCTTTCTGAAGTGCAAGTGTGTGTGTGTGTATGTGTGTGTGTGTGTGTGTGTGTGTGTGTGTGTGTGTGTGTGTGTGTGTGTGTGTGTGTGTGTGTGTGTGTGAGTGTGTGATGCATGCATGTGAGTGAAACCAAGATTGATCGAGCCATTATATTACACGCTACATGTGCTTTTGCTGTTTAGTGAGTGGAAAAACGAAGTATAACAGAAAAAGTGTGTGGGTGTATGTTTATGTTTGTGTGTGTGTATATTTATGTTTTTGTGTTTGTTTCTGCCTGTGTATGAATGTGTGCATAAAAGCGAGGTGTGTATAAGTGACAGCGATCGTTCAACAGCAGCATTGACATACACCTCACCTCTTAGATCAAGTTAACTGGATAAACCCTAAAATAATGGGGGAACAAAGGATCAAAAAGGAACATATTCTCTTAAAAAATAAAGTTACTTCAATAATAGGACTTGTGTTAGCATGCATCTTTCTGAAGTGCAAGTGTGTGTGCGTGTGTGTGTGTGTGTGTGTGTGTGTGTGTGTGTGTGTGTGTGTGTGTGTGTGTGTGTGTGTGTGTGTGTGTGTGACAGAGAGAGGGACAGAGAGGTGCAGACAGTGAGATGATTGACCCAACTGGCAGCAGCAGATAAGAGGTTTGCGCACCCTCAACCTTTTGGCTCACGAAGTCTGGATAAAGCCTGAAATAAAAGGGGAACAAAGGCTCAAACTAGGAGTAGATTTTAAATGTTGTACTTACAAAAATTGCAAAGTAAGTTAAATAACAGGATTTGTGTTAATATGAATTTTCTGAAGGAAAAGTCTGAAAGTCAAATGCATGTCATTATTTAATGACTTCATTCCCCAATGACTGGCTAGAAACCACACATTTTGGCAGTAAGGGACCAAAAAATAAATAAAGCAAATAGCTACATATTTTTAAAAATGATATAGTGATGGAAAATACTTCCTCTTACAGCATTTACATATACTGCACCAACTTTGAAACATTAGGCAGAGGAACTATTTCACATCAAATATATATAAAAAAATAGTAACAAAAATATATAAATAAGTAAGTAAAACACAACAATTTTACATCGAGACAATTTTCTAAGTGAAATAATGCCCTCCAGGGTGTGTGTTACTGTGTAATTAATGCCCTTGCAGGGATGTAGAGGACCTCCATCTGCAGCACTGGGCCTCAGAACTCCCCTGGGCAAGTGTTAATTACACATTACTTCATTACTCATACCCTGTCAGGCATTATTGCTTGCTTAATAACTTGCTTTCTGTAGTCCAAAGTTTGATTCTGTCAGACTCCATTTGCCTGCTTTGTGACTCTAAGCAAGTCACTTAACCAGACATTGCTCCTGGGATAAGTCTGAGAAAGGTCCATGTGGATTGATGCTTTAAGCTGGTGTTACACTTTCAAAGTCCAGGACTTGGAGCACAAGCTGCCTGCATACATGCATGTGAACTGAAGGAGTGTCTGGTGGTAGACCTCCTACAGTTTGCAGAACAGCCACCATAAGAAATGGAGGATGCTTCACTGGGGAGGGGAGACTGAACTAACACCCTGACAAGGTAGCCCACTTCCTACAACCTTATTCCCATCATGGGAGAGCAAATAGACTAATAAGGCATGCCAGGCAGGATCAGATGGATCATAGAACTCTTATTTGGTGTGGGGATGTCGGATCTTGCCTCTAATTGGAACAAAAATGTAAGCTGGGTTAACATAGTGGAGCCACTGGGTAGGCCTAGCCAGGAACAAAAAAACATATATGATAAAAATGGCCAAAAATGTTAAATGAAATTGCAGGAAACTGTGGGGAAAGGATAGAGACTTGCTAGATCTATAGCCAAACTGATCAGCAGAATGAGAGTAACACTCATACAGCACCAGGAAAAGAAAAAGATAATAAAAAGTAGTTTGGTAATAAAGTGAGTCAGTAGACACGTCAGACTTGACCAAATCCTTCTCTAAAATCCATCAGGTCTTCCCATTTTCAAACAATATTTCCTTCTATTTTACAACATAAGAGTTATACAAACTGAACTAATAAATAATACTGAGTCCTATGTCAGAATTACAATCAAAAGAGAAGGCAAAGCTCTTTATAAATCTGCATGCTATTTATCCATTCTTAGGTTCATAGGTTTATACTAGGCTATCTGCCCTAAGGCATTTATAAGCCTAGCCCAAATTTTTGTGGCTTACGCCACCCCTTATATGAAAAAATACTGTGCCCATTAGTTTGTTGTGCCTCTGTCCAGCAGTGACACAGAGATGATTCCCGGGGTAAACCTACGATCTCCCATCCACAGGTCTAGATTTATAGTCTTTTCCTATTATTACATTGCATGTATTCTACATAATAAAATAAACACTGGGTGGGATTCATAAACATTGTATTTCACGAAGCTGGACAGGAACACTGTACAATGGTATAGCAAAGCCCTAAAGGGTTCATAGACAAAGGTACATGGGTGGATAAGGCCTGGTATACAGTCCTCCCCTCCCCTCAAGTGTCTAGCCTTACTCTTTATAAGTTGTTCACATGTAAAGGTCCCCTTCCCCAAATCTCATGTGATTTACAGACATAACAGCATTTGCACACAGGCTGGTATTAATGGGATAGCCTATAGGACAACAGCTGATATATGCAGATGGCGTTGTACTTCTCAGTTCAGCAACGCCGCTTCCTGAAAGACAGGTTGCTCATCATACAGTGCAGTATATCAGAGCTGCAGTTAGAACTTCTCTATGAAATAGGAAATGTCCTACCCACAATCTCCTCATTACCATAATATGGCCGTGACTGCAGTATCGTGCATTTTTTCAGGAATCACTCTTATGCTCTTACACATGACAGTGGAGTACATCAGAAATGAGAAGAGCAGTGTAGCACGGTATACAGTTCCTTACTTCCTCAATGTGTTGCTGATGCTGGTTGTGCCATGTGGTGCTGACATACCACACAGCTCCTCCCTACATATGAAGTACCGCTGTTCTTAGCATACCAGCATGTACTGTTTGCATCAGTGCACCATTCATAGAAGTCGACTGACTTCTGTACGCTGCTCTTCTTTGCCACAGTCCATGTTTGGAAATATATTGGCAATAATTCACTGTATACTAAACAAAGTTTGCAGTTTGCATTTATACAGCCTTCATGCTGTGCTTATCAATAGCCCATATTGTACATAATGTAAAAGAAAAAATCTAGAAAGTAAAGCTGAAACAGTTTGTATCACAACAGTTGCCTGTGTATAAACAACAAATGTCTGTGTATATATTCTGTTATTCTGATTTTAAAGCAGTAAAATTCAGTCAAGTGGTTATATCAAACACGTTTCATGATAGCGCGAGTCATTTCCACAGAATGTTGTATACTGAGTAGCCTAACTAAAAAGGAGAAAAAATCCAGTGTCCTAATTCTCAGATGTATTATATAGCAGGACCCATCTTACTGCAGCTTTTGCTGCAAACATAATTGCCAAGTTTAAGAAATTGTTTGTGTGTCTCTAAAGGTCACAGTAGGCTGACCAGCATTTCAGGGCTTCAGAAGTAACCTAGGGTGAAAGCTCAAAGCATGCCCTTATAAAGAAGTAAGCAGGACTGCAGTAAATGGTTGTCAACAGCTGCTGCTACCACACACACACACACACACACACACACACACACACACACACACACACACATACACACACACAAATCCACACACTTTGTTTGATCTGGAGGACAACACAACAAACCTACCTTACAAAACTAATGTACATGTTTGAATCTGTATCAAAACTTAAACTGCCTGATCCCCCTAATCCCGTATTTGAAATACCAACCCACCTAGCCAAGTGAATTTTTTTAGTACTTATTAAATACACACTGTCACCATGTGCATCATTTGAATAGTGATGAGGACTCAAACATCAAAACCCAAATAACAGATCAACTATGATGTAGAATGTGATACATGCAAGAGTATAACAAGCTATGTCATACTACTGGGCACATGGGGACTGTATCTTACACTTCTTATGTCTTTTATGTGGACCACACTAGTGTCACTTTATAGAACTATATCAAGGGGCTTACAACCAGTATGCATCTTTGAGCCAAAACATGTCGAGTGTGGATTCAGCTGACTCTCATACTGGGGTTACCAATGGCTCACGATTACTGCAAGGAAAGGATTTGCTCCACAAAACTAAGAGTCAGTACTTGCTGCCATATGGATGGGTAAAGGCACTGAGAAACAAAGGCTCAATCTCTCTGAGTTGTCTCACTATATCCCAGGATGTACTCATGCAGACAAGGTACTGATATATTCAATTTAGCAAGCAAAGCCATGCAATTTATCTGAGATATTTCATAGCAAGCTGAAATGATCATGTTATCACAGGTAATGTAGAGCATCATATGCAGTGTAGCTTATTTAGCATAACAAACATGTGATCTGCAACGTGCACATACTACCACAATAAAATAAACCACAAACCTTCTAAGATACAATCAGCTTTAATGATAAGTATCCCCAACATATATGAAGAAAAGATGAAAGCACAGGACACCTGCAATGTAAATTAATCATTGCCTGCAGATGGTTGTACACAGAATCTGCAGGTGCCCGACAACAAAGGCAGTTCAAATTAATACATAAGGTGAGAACACTGCAGACCTGATCTTAATTCTTTGTAGTGAATGGAGCTTTACCTGCTTCTATGTACTCCAACAGGTGGAGAAAAAGTGTACTAGCACTTAGTGTTTTACCACTGTGAAAGCTATTAACACTCTTACCACTGCCGAATGGACAGCAGCCATCACAGAAGAGTGGAGGGGAGATTACAAAGCTGTTAAAACACTTCAACCAGAGTTTCTAAGAAAAGGATCGGAGGTAAATGCTAACAGTTTCTGTCTGGTGGCTGCTGACTGCTGTTAATTTTTGAGCTTGAAACTAGAACTAAGCAGTGGTGAGAGGTGCTTAATAAAAGCTTGTTAAGCAGCTTTCTGACATCCAAAAGCTGCTCAACAAGCCAGTCTTTTTTTTTTTTTTTAATTATTTTTGAGTGTAAACGTGAAGCCCATGCACTACAACATTGCATGCCTCTTATGTTTGCTGTAGCAAGTACCAAGCTTGCTACCCTTATTAAAAAAGGGGAGAGGGTAATTTAATGTTGTAACATGCAGCCGAAGATTTCCCATGTCTGTGTGTGATTTTTCCATAAAAGAGCCTGAGATCACATTTGTTAAAAAGATGTGACAATAGAAAGAAAAGTGATCTGGTAGCATAAGTGTGAAGCCAAAACTTTCCTTGAATTTGATCAGGCAAGGAAGAGCACCCTTCCAATTTGTTCACTTTGGAAAGGTTTGCTATATCTCTTTGATTCCTGTTCCCATAGACCAAAACTGGATGCCTCTTACTGGTGGAAAGTTGGACTGTTGGATAGTCATTGGCTAAGCCAAGAATCAGGATAAAGAAAACACATGAACTCCTCTAATGAATTATGCATGGACCAAGTTATGCAAGTATCAATGTTATATATTCTACATAGGATTACTTAGCTTTAGTAGTTGCTAGTTTTTGGAAATCGTGCAATGAAGACTATTTTTGTTTTACTCCAAAGTAGACTTAGTTGGATTGAACCTGTCCTGGACTGGGTGTATTCTAGTATGACTTCCAAAAGCCTGACTTATCTATGTGGTACATCCAGTGCATATATCCATTCAGTTTGATAAAAAGTACTGTTCATATATGGGCATTTGCTCAGCCATTTTGAATATAATGCATTACAGTGACTTTTTTACATTCCAATTCCCCAAAAATTACATATTTGAAAATGCTTCTGCTGTATCCTCTTCAGTCTTGCTGCTTCAAGAATATACATACTTTATGTGATGCCTGGTGGAGACCATGTACTGTTTTTGTTACCAGCTTCTAAACTGTCTATATCCTGATCCTTTCCTTAAGAGGAGTTTTGCAGATCTATGTACTATGATTCTGGTCCTATTCATTTAGGTATTGAAACATGGAGTCCTCAAAAAGGCAAAAAAAAAAATCCTGAAACATATAACAACTATAAATTATACAAAAGAAAAACCTCCTTAAATTATTTAGTTGATCTAAAAAACCCTCTACTAAATGATAATATGAAAAACATTATAAAAAGACACTATCAGGTCCATTAAAGAAGACCATGAACTTAGTCTGGCCTCTGAAAGCAAATACAATTATAAATCATTCTTTTGCCATGTTAAAAACTAAGACACAATCACTTATATTGCTCTGAACTTATTCATAATGATGCCTCCTATTCTGACTCAGTATCTTTGCAAATAATTTTAGTGTCCGGTTTACCACCGAGACTTCTATCCAAAGCACTAAAATATCTCTTACACCTCTAATTGTTTATAAAGACCATTTACTGAACATACTAAACCAAAACCAAAACTACATCCTCCATGGGATCCAAAAATTATATCTGGTTGCTTAATTAATACTGTTAAGCAGACACACTTCTCAAACTGTTTATCCTAAATTCAGCTATTGGTATTGTCCTTGATATGTGGTGCACTACAGTGGCAATGCCCCCTCATAAGGGTGGTTTTACACACTAACCCAAGAAATTACAGACCCATAAGCATTACAATCCTCATCTGCAAAGCCATGGAATGTATTATAACTGACCCTCATGAACTACAATATCAAGAATCTTAAGCCCCAATAGTTTGCCTTTGTGAAGAGTAAATCCTGTCTACTGAATCTGTTAAACTTATTTGAAAGGGTTACGGAGCTGAAAATGGTGGCTGTGCAGTACACAGGGTATATCTTGACCTGGCTAAGGCCTATGACAGCATTCTCCATGCCGGCATCATACAGAAGCTAAGTGCTTCAAAAAGTGATCCATTTGTAGTAAGATGGATAGCAAAATGGTTGAAAGACAGAACCCACACAGTGCAAGTTGCAGGTGCATTCCCTAGCATTCCATACTAGGTCTCCCCTTTTTGCATTTATTTTTGTGATGTAAACACTGCCAATAACGATGTATATATATATATATATATATATATATATATATATATATATATATATATATATATATGTGTGTGGGGGGGGTCAACTTCACATACTTGAACACCCAAATGTTCGACTTTCATATAGCCGAGACCATATGATCAAACATTTGAATGTTCAAAAATGTGAAGAAAAAAAAAATAAACAAAAAAAAGCCTAAACAGTGCTAGCAGGGAGTCAAGCCCCCCTACATCCCTAGACCCCCCGCTATTTAAATATACCAACTTTGGGATCTCACTACATTGCAGTAAAGGGAAATCTTCCCATTCCGCGCTGTATGGAGATCCCCATTCAGACCATTCTAACTTATAAAAGTTTGATCATAAGGTCTCAGCCATATGAAAGTCGAGCTTTTAAAAGTTCATCCTTCTGAAGGGGACCCATACATATATATATATATATATATATATATATATATATATATATATATATATATATATATATATATATATATATATATATAGATATATATATATATATATATATATATATAGGTCCCCTTCAACGGATCAAAATTGCAGAACATCAGACCTCTGATCATTGAGGACCAGAGGATCAAAGTTCTGAAATATCGAACCTTGTCAATGGAAATTGCCTTACAATGGGAAACGAGAACTTTACAGTTCTATTCAATGTAGTGTGATCTCAGAGTTGGTATATTTAAGTAGCAGGGTGTGTGTGGGGGTGCAGGGGGCTTGCCCCCATGGAAAAACATGAAACAAGAAGTTGTCACGTTTTAGATTTTTTTTTTTTGTAGGTTCAATATTTCAGAACTTTGATCCTCTGTTCTTTGATAATCAGAGGTCCAATTTTGTGCAATTTCAGTCATATAAAGTAGACTTATATATATATATGGTTCCCATTCAGAAGCCTGAAACATCATAAGCCTGAAAATCAAAATCCTGAAACCAAAAGCCTGAAAATTCAGAATCCTGAAAACTCAAAATCCTGAAAGCCCAAAATCCTGAAACTCAAAATCCTGAAAACACAAATAATGCTAATATGTCACTATAAAGACACTAATATCTACCAACTGACCCTGACCCTAACCCTAACCCTAAGGTCCGTCACTATCGCACACTCACCTGACCCGCCCTAACCCTAACTCACTTAAACCGCCCTAACCCCAATATTTGTCACTATTGCATACATGCCTAACCTGCCTAACCCTAACTCACTTAAACCGCCTAACCCTAACATAAAACCAACCGCACACTTACCTGACCCCAACGCATGACCTAACACCACAGGGCTAACAATAGCAAAGCCACAATGACATCAGTATGTCTATTTTGTGTTTTCAGGATTTTGAGTTTCAGGATTTTGGTCTTTCAGGATTTTGGGCTTTCAGGATTTTGAGTTTTCAGGATTCTGAATTTTCAGGCTTTTGGTTTCAGGATTTTGATTTTCAGGCTTATGATGTTTCAGGATTCTGAATGGGAACCATATATATATATATATATATATATATATATAAATATATATATATATATATATATATATATATATATATATATATATATATATATATAAATAATAACACAGCGATGTACAGCGAGCCGACAGAGTTCAAAACCAGCGTGTAAGCAAAATAAACAAAGTTAATCACCATACGAAAAACGCTGATTTCTAATGGCCTCAGTTCCAAAGTGAATCCACATAGACAAATAGAATGCTGTAAAGATTCAGATAGTCCAAACGAACTCAATTCTGGTAAAACAAGCTTTATTTGATCGACATCAGTAAGTGCTTTCACCCTAAGGCTTCATCAGACTTTTACAAATTACAAATAATTAATTGAGCTTTAAATAGCCCTCCTTTCAAACTCATTGGTTGGAAGGTTAACAGTCCGAGCATATATTTTCAAAGCACTACAAAACATTAGTAATTAAAATCCCACATTACTACATAAAAATGCATACACACATATTATAAATATCACCATAAATACATGTATGTAATTGAATGATACATACATCTAAAAGACATATGTATAATAAAAATAAAAAATAAAAATAAAACTTCACTACAAACAAATTCCTATATATAATGCATTACTATAACAGATGACCAGATAACAGATGTAAGGGAATAAAAAATAATAAACAAATATGTAATATACAAGCTGTATAAATCCGTTCAAACAACATTTAAACGGAATTACTTTGGTCTAAACAGTCTCCTACTCTTTAGAAAAGGTTTAATATGAACCTTGTCATTAAGCCCAGGGGGCACATCCGCCCTCCATCTAATAATCCATCGGGTTTCACATTCAAGGGTCCGATTGATTATATCACCACCCCTAAGGTTACTTTCCAGCCTCTGTACAACACTAAACTTAAAATTGTGATCCATACCCAGTTCTTTATGATGCTTAGTCAGAGCATTAAAGTCAGAACCTATCCTAATATGATAGGTATGTTCCCTTATACGTTCTTTGAGTGTCCGATTGGTCTTTCGACATAGAACGCAGTACATGCCGTGCACCTAGCTAGATAGACAACATTATCACTATTACAGTTAGTGGATGTATTGAAGTAAAAGACACGCTTGGTGATCGGATGCACAAACGTTGTGTCCTTACTTATAAATACACACTGATTACATGTACTACATGGTAAAGTGTTGCTGTCCGTTAGATTAACCCTTCTCTTATGGTAGTTATACTTAGGTGTACATAACAATCTCTTGAGATTAGGTTTATTCTTGAACACCATATTAGGTTTAGGACCTACAATTCTACCAATCTCATCATCTGACAATAAAATATCCCAATGTTTTGCTACTATATTCTTAATTTTTACTACTTCCTGAGTAAAAAACATGGGAACTCTTACGTTCACCATATTAGGAACATTATCATGGGCAGGAGAATTGACAGTTTCAGAGAAATAGGATCTAGCTCTGGTGGATCTCAGGCTATCAACTGTAGTGCATGCCTCATCTATCCTCTCTTCAGTATAACCCCTCTCCATAAACTTAACTTTCAAGGCTTCTCTTTCGTTTACATACCCTTGTTCCGAAGGATTAAGCCTAGAGGCCCTAAAAAACTGACCCTCCAATACATTATTAAATACAAACCGGGGATGCATGCTATTCCTATGGAGTAATGTATTCCTGTAGCAGGATTTCCTGTGCACAGAAGTGTTAAGTAGTCCATTACTAAGCTTAAAAACATTTACATCTAAATAGGTAATCTCATATTCCGAATAAATCAGGGTAAATTTCGGGAAATGAGTAGATGTATTAAGACATTCAACAAACTTAAGAAGTGTATCTACATCCCCTAGCCAAACAAGGAAAAGGACATCCACAAACCTGCGATAGATACCCACAAACTGCTTAAATAAATCATGTCGAAACAGAAATTTGTCTTCCCAGGCTGCCATAACAAGGTTGGCATAGCTATTGGCGCACGACGTGCCCATAGCCACGCCATCCTTTTGTAGAAAGATCTCATCTCCAAAAACAAAAACGTTAGTAACCAAAATGGTTTCTAAGAAAAGTGTGAGTAAATCCATTTTCTCAGCCGAGAAATCAGAGTGTTCTTTAAGGTAGTCCTGGACAAACTCAATCCCCACGTCATTGGGAATGACAGTGAACAAGCTTACTACATCCAGAGTAACCAATAGATACGGTGTTCCATCCTGCAGTTGACTTATATAAGCATATAAATCTATTAAAAATTGCTTACTGTCCCGCAACACATTAATATTCCCATCGACCAATGGTCTTAGGAAAAATTCAGTGTAGATGGAGAGGGATTCAGTTACCCAACCCTGGCCCACCACAATAGGTCTCACTGGTGGCTTAACCAAAGATTTATGAATCTTTGGTAGGCCCTGTATGATGGGTATAGTGGGGTTAGGTACTTTTAAATATTCATACAATTCCTGTGTAATACTCTCGGACATAATGAGGTCATCCAACATGTAATATGTTTGGAATACCTTTTCCTTAACAACTGTCATATCTATCTTAGTATAGAAGTTCCTATCATTCAAGAGGTGGGACATACTTTCATTGTAGTCATCCACATCCATTAGGACTATGGGCCCTCCTTTGTCTGCTGGTCTAAAAACAACTGATTCATCATTTCTAAGATCCATTAAAGCTTTCCTTTGGTGAAAGTTAAGATTATTTCTATGTCTCACTTGCTGCTTGTTGTTAATGTTTTTGGGAGGGTACTAGAAAATGATATATATGCATATTTTGAATCAAATGAAAGTATGTCCCACCTCTTGAATGATAGGAACTTCTATACTAAGATAGATATGACAGTTGTTAAGGAAAAGGTATTCCAAACATATTACATGTTGGATGACCTCATTATGTCCGAGAGTATTACACAGGAATTGTATGAATATTTAAAAGTACCTAACCCCACTATACCCATCATACAGGGCCTACCAAAGATTCATAAATCTTTGGTTAAGCCACCAGTGAGACCTATTGTGGCGGGCCAGGGTTGGGTAACTGAATCCCTCTCCATCTACACTGAATTTTTCCTAAGATAATTGGTCGATGGGAATATTAATGTGTTGCGGGACAGTAAGCAATTTTTAATAGATTTATATGCTTATATAAGTCAACTGCAGGATGGAACACCGTATCTATTGGTTACTCTGGATGTAGTAAGCTTGTTCACTGTCATTCCCAATGACGTGGGGATTGAGTTTGTCCAGGACTACCTTAAAGAACACTCTGATTTCTCGGCTGAGAAAATGGATTTACTCACACTTTTCTTAGAAACCATTTTGGTTACTAACGTCTTTGTTTTTGGAGATGAGATATTTCTACAAAAGGATGGCGTGGCTATGGGCACGTCGTGCACCAATAGCTACGCCAACCTTGTTATGGCAGCCTGGGAAGACAAATTTCTGTTTCGACATGATTTATTTAAGCAGTTTGTGGGTATCTACCGCAGGTTTGTGGATGACCTTTTCCTTGTTTGGCTAGTGGATGTAGATACACTTCTTAAGTTTGTTGAATGTCTTAATACATCTACTCATTTCCTGAAATTTACCCTGAATTATTCGGAATATGAGATTACCTATTTAGATGTAAATGTTTTTAAGCTTAGTAATGGACTACTTAACACTTCTGTGCACAGGAAATCCTGCTACAGGAATACATTACTCCATAGGAATAGCATGCATCCCCGGTTTGTATTTAATAATGTATTGAAGGGTCAGTTTTTTAGGGCCTCTAGGCTTAATCCTTCGGAACAAGGGTATGTAAACGAAAGAGAAGCCTTGAAGGTTAAGTTTATGGAGAGGGGTTATACTGAAGAGAGGATAGATGAGGCATGCACTACAGTTGATAGCCTGAGATCCACCAGAGCTAGACCCTATTTCTCTGAAACTGTCAATTCTCCTGCCGATGATAATGTTCCTAATATGGTGAACGTAAGAGTTCCCATGTTTTTTACTCAGGAAGTAGTAAAAATTAAGAATATAGTAGCAAAACATTGGGATATTTTATTGTCAGATGATGAGATTGGTAGAATTGTAGGTCCTAAACCTAATATGGTGTTCAAGAATAAACCTAATCTCAAGAGATTGTTATGTACACCTAAGTATAACTACCATAAGAGAAGGGTTAATCTAACGGACAGCAACACTTTACCATGTAGTACATGTAATCAGTGTGTATTTATAAGTAAGGACACAACGTTTGTGCATCCGATCACCAAACGTGTCTTTTACTTCAATACATCCACTAACTGTAATAGTGATAATGTTGTCTATCTAGCTAGGTGCATGGCATGTACTGCGTTCTATGTCGGAAAGACCAATCGGACACTCAAAGAACGTATAAGGGAACATACCTATCATATTAGGATAGGTTCTGACTTTAATGCTCTGGCTAAGCATCATAAAGAACTGGGTATGGATCACAATTTTAAGTTTAGTGTTGTACAGAGGCTGGAAAGTAACCTTAGGGGTGGTGATATAATCAATCGGACCCTTGAATGTGAAACCCGATGGATTATTAGATGGAGGGCGGATGTGCCCCCTGGGCTTAATGACAAGGTTCATATTAAACCTTTTCTAAAGAGTAGGAGACTGTTTAGACCAAAGTAATTCCATTTAAATGTTGTTTGAATGGATTTATACAGCTTGTATATTACATATTTGTTTATTATTTTTTATTCCCTTACATCTGTTATCTGGTCATCTGTTATAGTAATGCATTATATATAGGAATTTGTTTGTAGTGAAGTTTTATTTTTATTTTTTATTTTTATTATACATATGTCTTTTAGATGTATGTATCATTCAATTACATACATGTATTTATGGTGATATTTATAATATGTGTGTATGCATTTTTATGTAGTAATGTGGGATTTTAATTACTAATGTTTTGTAGTGCTTTGAAAATATATGCTCGGACTGTTAACCTTCCAACCAATGAGTTTGAAAGGAGGGCTATTTAAAGCTCAATTAATTATTTGTAATTTGTAAAAGTCTGATGAAGCCTTAGGGTGAAAGCGCTTACTGATGTCGATCAAATAAAGCTTGTTTTACCAGAATTGAGTTCGTTTGGACTATCTGAATCTTTACAGCATTCTATTTGTCTATGTGGATTCACTTTGGAACTGAGGCCATTAGAAATCAGTGTTTTTCGTATGGTGATTAACTTTATATATATATATATATATATATATATATATATATATATATATTTATGGGTCTACTTCATTTGCCCGAACTTCCAATTGCCTGACACCCATTTGACCGAAATTTCATTTGTCTAACACATCATTTGACTGACACTTCATTTGACCAACAAGTATTATTGGCAAGAAAATGGGATATGCCCCCTTCCTCACTGTAGTGCGACCCTGGAGTTAGAATATATAGTTGGGGGGTGTGCGGGGCACAGCCCCCCACAATAGGGGGTGTGGGGGGAGAAGCCCCCGACTTACTTTTGTTTTACTAAGCAATATTAAAGCAAAACTAAACAATAGAATAGGAAATTAAGTGGGGGGCTGTGCCCCCCACACCCCCCTAACTATATATTCTAACTCCAGGGTCGCACTACAGTGAGGAAGGGGGCATATCCCATTTTCTTGCCAATAATACTTGTCGGTCAAATGAAGTGTCGGTCAAATGAAGTGTCGGTCAAATGAAATTTCGGTCATTTGGTCTCGGGCAAATGGGTGTCGGGCAAATGGAAGTTTGGACAAATGAAGTAGACCCATATATATATGTATTCCTACCACCTACTCTACTGGTGACACCCCACTTTCTGTTAAGTCTGTAAGGGGCAACTTCGTAAATGTCTTCCTCTCCTTCAGTCACTATTAGTGAAAAAAAATCTTTCCGTATCTCACAATTAATCCCAAAATGCATCTCATCTAAAACCAAGGAAGTTATTATTGCCTTGTATTGTTCTCTGGTTAGCCCAGTTATAAAACATACTTTGAAAAGATTTGCTATAGACTATAAGAGCTTAGTATGTATATTCTTGAAGCATCAGTACTAAAAAGGATACAACAGAAACATGTTTAAGTACCTGCACTTATATATACCAATGGCATGTATCTCACTATACACATAAAAAAAAAAAACTAACAAAAACACACAAGAGCTTCCTAACAAAGTAGATCTCGGGCCTCAAAAGTCACAGTTAACAGGAAAGGCTGGAATCACTGTCTCTGTACTCTGTATCAATAGGCTGTTGAAGGAAGACCTGTCTCTTGCTTTCCATGCCCTCAGAGGCCCTGTTATCTGAGACCCTCAGAGGCTCTGTTATCTGAGACCCTCAGAGGCCTCTGTTAATAGAGACCCTCAGATACCCTGTTATCTGAGACCCTCAGAAGCCCCTGTCATCTGAGACCCTCAGAGGCCCTGTTATCTGAGACCCTCAGAGGCCCCTGTTATCTGAGACCCTCAGAGGCCCTGTTATCTGTGACCTCCTCTTCCTTGATGTATCTAATAATGTGGCTAACAACAGCACAAGATATCTCAATTTGTTTCATTTGATAAACAAAACTAAATGGAGAGATGGGTTCATTTATAATGTCTCCCATTGATCTGACTTCCTTGCATGTCAAGCAGTGTGACTCCATGTTGGCCTTCAAACATAGCTTAGACAATTGGATGGGTACCCTGAAATACACTCCAGGGCTTACAGGCCTTGCTCTCTTTGAAAACATCATTAGAAACTGTGGGTGTTTATTGGCGAGGTACATGGCTCTTGTTAAATAGTCCTGTATTTCCTATGATTACTATGATTCCAACAAAATAGACTCTGCCAGTTCAGGATATTAGTTATAAATGGCTAACTCCACATATAAGCTAAAAATGTGATCTGGAGTTAGAATTCTGAAAGTGTTATTAAGGCTGTAATAAATAGGTTACTCTTTCCATCCTAATATTCAGATGTGCTCTAAAGCATTATAATAAGATGGCCACTAACAGAAAGAAAAATGTTGCATCAATAACATTTCTTCTTACAACAGTGTATTCACTATTCTTGCTGAATTACATCAGGAAGAAAAAAAACATTGATTATAAGATGAAATAACTATTTGTTTGGTTCCTTGTAACAGACTGAAGCTGACCAGTAGTTGCTCGCAGGACCTCTCCTCGTCCACCAGGTCTGCCTAACCTGTCTTTCCACCCCTGACCTATCTCCAACTGATGAGCCACAGTGAGGCATTCTGGGGCAGCATCATATTTATTCAGGAGCAACAAGTTAAAAATAATAACAACTACGTAACTTGATGCAAGGACATTTCTGTGTAGGAAATACATATATGCTTCATTTGCTAGATGCAGTTGTCCTTTAAATAATAAGATTTAATGCCACCATGAATGCTAAAGGTGATATAAGAAATCAAAAATATTAATACCTACATGCATGCAAAGGACACTGAGTAGTATAACTGACTCAGTTTGGGGACATCCAATATTTTACACTTGATAGTCAGTTGTAATTCACTTCAGGCACACAGTAATGGATTATGTTTAAATTGAATGATTTCTAAATATTATAAATATGTGTGCATGCAGAAACATGCCAACAACCTTCACCAGTTTCATGCAAATAGAAAACTGTGTCACCTTTGCTAGCTCAAACATTGCTTGCAGTGCAGTCTCATCTTCTACAAAATCATCCTTCACATCGGCATCTACGGTTAGGTAAGCCAAGCCTTCCACAGCCCACTTCCTGGTTCGAACATCAAGGTTTGGGTTGCACAACCACCTAGAAACAATAGATTTATCAAGATTAGGATTGAGAGAGAAGTAAGCGGTGTTCAGACTGGTCACCAGCATACCTGAAATGTTCTCAATGGCCCAAAGAGATATCTGCAAATCTGCAAATAGTTATTTCTGGTAGGATTCATATCCAACGTTTTTACACTGAAATGTCTATATGTGTCTGATTTTCTAAATTAAGTAATTGCTGAGACAATGCACATTATACAGCTAGTGTTCTTAATCTTTCAGATGATTCTCAGGTGCTTTATATATTATTTATTATTATTTGATTGACTTGGTAAAAATAGCTAACAGTGGCTGTATCCTAGTGACTGCCAAGCATTTTATATATGGTAACTACAAGTAAGAGTACTTACTGGAGAATAATAGCGTTTATATCAGTACCACTATGTGCTGGTTTATAGTGGCTAACACCATTAATTTGCATCTCTACTTTAGAGGTCAGTTAATACTAAAATAGATTTGTCAGCATTTGAAGCAATATTTTACCAGTGTTTAAATAAGCCCCAGATCATAATCAGAAAATGCAGGCCACATTTAGATGCTAGTGCTTATCTGAATATTCATAATATACTGTTTTATCTGTTAAACTTCTGTGCAACACTGTTGTACACTGAAGTAGAAATCTAAAGAACGGTCGATGAGCACTTTTAAACAATGCTTTTCTGATGGTTTTTTTTCTTCTCTTTCAAATAACAAACTAGTAATGGATACTGTCCACACAATATTTATTAACAGAGAAAATTATTTCAAAGTAGAATTACCAGAAATTGTTTTTAACATTAGCATTATATATGGGAGTTTGGACTGATTTATCTTTTATGTGGAGTACTTACTGTAGAAACCTGCAATTATGGCTTTGAAAAAAGTGTCAAGAGAAGTTAAAATGTATGGTGAAACATTTTTGCAATATTTTGCACTCTACTGATAATATCTGTGTATGTGTAAATCAGACAAATTATGTGGGTGCTGTATATTCTGCCTTTCAAGTCCAGCTAGCTTCTTACAAATGTGTGAATCTGCTGCACAGGATTAAACACAACAGACACTGATCAGAATATGCAGTCCATATGAAGGTAGAAGACATTGTCTGAATACCCATAACACACTAACTGTTGAAGATGTCACTGTATTATTGTAAACAGTATGTTGAAGTAGAAACATAAAGTAAAATCAGTGGGTACTGTTAAACAGTACTTCTGGTGCTAATTTTTTCAGATAACAGAAGCACTGTTTTATGTCTCAATATATTAACAAAAGAGGTATCGAAGCTGGTATTTTAGGTAGTTTTGCATTTTTTTCATGCTTACATTTTTTCTACCATTAATATGTGTTGCTCACTTTTAAAGGGCTATTCTACTTTTTTTTCCATATTTTAGTGTGCTGTCCTAGTCTGGCTCCCTATTGAAATGTCGGCACTCAAAATGCCAAGTGCAAATAAGCTGAAAAAAAAACTTCCAAAAGTGAATCTTGAAAATTACTCTTCTCCTTTAAACTGCTTTTGAAGGGGGTGCTAGTCCCCCTGCACATCCCATTTGGGGGCAAGTACCCTACAACCCCTGCATTTATATATATACACCAACTCCGAGATCACCAACGCTCAGAGAAACAGCATGTTGGACTTAGTATCTACTATGTAAGTCCGTTCTTTCAGCCATTCGGTCTCTGTATTTTGGTACTTGCTCTAGTAAGTCCCAACATTTCAAATTGTTACCCTTAGTCTTTCTTGAAGTACTGTGTTTATACTGATTCCACTTGGTTTCCTCTGAAAGTATATGCATTTACACAAAAAGGCATAAGTAGCAGTCAGAGCTCCACAATTCTGGTTCAGTTTATATCCTCTGTGAGAAATAAACTGGGGTTATTGTTCTATAGAAGACAGTTTGATTTGTTAACACGTATTTTAGAAATGTTTTATTATTATACATTTATGATTATACTGATGTCCTCTGTTTATTTGCATGTATGCATACCATCTAGTAATATCATTAGATTAAAGCTTCAGTAGCACCTAATCAAATACAAAATTCTTTAACAGCAACTAAAGATGTTCTTGCAGAATAACACTTATCATGGCACTCCCCATTATCAATACTTTAGAAATGTCAAAAGGAATTGGAATTTGCTAACTAAACTATATCATGAGTACCAAGCACTGGTATCAGTATCAATGCATAACTTATTTGTCAATTACTATTTGGAAAGAAGTTTCCTAGTTTACCGATTATTAGACTAGCGGATAAATGATAAGCAGAAAGTTACCTACAGCAACAAAGAATGCATCATCTAGAAGTAAAGTCTCACTTCGAGTCATACTGTCTCCTGGCCCCTCACTAGTTACCATTGAGCTCTGTTTGTTCATACACAAGTAGTACTGCTGTAAATAAAATGCAACATGGACTTGCCCAGAAACGGGTTATGTATGTCAACTTTCATGCTGTGCGCTAACATAGTAGCAAACACACAGCACCGTATATTTCAACATATGTTAAACAATTATATATTTCCAAGTTGGCCATAAAAATGGAAAGTTTAGATTGAGAAAGTCAACCTAATCATTATAATTGACTATACAATGCTCAGATCCTTAAATGTATTTTCCACACATTATTCATTTGTGCATATATCTAATAAAGAAGCCAGTTACACAATCACTTCATAATTATTGGATTGATTAATTAATTAGTTGTTATAGTAGCACACATATATTTAATACACATTCTGCCTAGAGTCTGCTACATCATGAGTGCCTTAAAAATTCTATGCTTATGTAAGCATGTGCTAGCATCGGTTCACAATAGTTAGAACATTGAAATTGTACTAAGTGATGGCATTACAAGAACTAACGAAATATCATGATTGTTTGCATACAGTAAGTTTAGGGAGGGATACAAGAAAAGGCTCCCCTATATATACTCAATGTGAAGTTGCTCTCATGTCAGCAACACAAAAAAAATGACAAATGTCGTATAATGCCTAATGTTGTTTTCCATAGGAAATCATTGCAGGTGCAATTTGTTAGTCTTCGCCAGCAATAATTCACTTATTATTGGATATTTCTACCTTCTTTGAGTTAGTGTGACTATGGAGTTGGTAAATATATGTTTGGGGGGCTTTGCCCCCCATATGGGGGTACAGGGGACTTGCCTCCTGCAAAAAAACAAGTAAAACTGAGTTTTTCATTCTTTTGAATGTTGCACTTGCTTGTTTCATCCTTTTGGCATATCTACTTTCAGGAAGTCAGCGCTTCATAGTAGAACCACAAGAAAATAAGTAAGGGAAAGACGGCAGCTCAGTAAATTGGGAAAACTCAAGACAAAACACTCCATACGAAAATATGATCGTGACTCCAGGGTCTTTATGCAGAGGATTACTGATGGTAATTCTTCTTTAGAACCCTCTCTTCAGCAGAATACATCCATTCACTAGTTCTCACATTATAGGGAGCATGCATGTGTGGTTGGCACGTCTTACCTTGGTATCATATGTTAGGTCTTGTGCCCCCTGCTACTTTCTTGCTACTCAGTTTAAATCTCAACAAGTCTTTCGGATTTAGGTACAAGAAAAAAAAACTCAAAGTATTTTTGTGTTCATTCATCAGATCACCAGCAAGGACCTTCAACAGCACTGCCTGTAATATCATGAAAGGAGTGCAATATGCATAAATAACAGAAGTATATAAGGTTAGTTCTATTAAAAATAAAGGAGGTGTGAGAAGCTAAAGGCCTGTCTCATATAAGCAGAATGAGAAAGGTGGAGGTTAGCCAGCACAGTGGTCCCCATGTGATTCCAGCCAAGGGTCAGAAAGAACAGAAACGGTTACAAATCAGGAGACCAGGCATTGCCAAAGCCCTTTCTATCAAACTCTGCTGTTCTGATGGACTATGTGTATACAGAAGTTACAGTCTCCCACTCCCTGATAGCAAGAAATTGCATTCATACTTGTCACTAGTTAATGACAAAAAAAACCTAAAACAGTACTTTAAAAGGCAATGGCTGTGTCGTTGCTCTAATCCTGACTAACTCTGGCAATATAAACGTGTTAAAGATGTCTTTTGGCAACCCCTACATTGCTTCCTAATTGTTACTCTATAACAAATCAGATTTATTTATGGCAAAATGAATGACCTTTATCCTGTGTATTGTATCTGTAACAGTGCTTTAACTTGTTTAATGTAACAGTTGTTCTGTATGGAGCTTTTCTCCCCGGACATCTGCTGAAAATGGACAAGTATCCAGTCGGACTATCCCAGTCAACAAATGTAAAATAAATAAATAAATAAATAAAACTACCACTCTAGGAAGTACATCCCGTGGTTTAAGTGTTACACCTCTTTTGCTGGAGCTATGACCAGCCAGTTTGTTCATACAAAGCCATGCACTACCTGGTGAATGTTTTGAAAATGCATTCAGGCAGAGGGAGTTTCCTCATCCCTCATCTCACCTTCCTCCAAGTCTTTGCCCTCCTAATGAGATAGAAGAAGGCTCCTGTTACCCCTGCCCTGCCTGGCAGAACATGACCTGCATGTGCTTTTTTAATTTTTTTTAATGCATGATGGGATGACTGAATGGGTGTGGAAGTGTAGATTTATAGAATTCTGTTCCATCCCTGATACATGCTCCCTGTCATAAAGGGAGCTTACCCCCACCTAACAATGTGCATCTATCCACCTTCTCACCTCCTGGTATTTAACCTCACTCAAGGGGGGATGTTGTTCCTGCCTCTTTGAGCAATTTTGTTTTGGGGGTGACTCAAGAGAGCAATGAGGTCCTTGTGCTTCAAGCAGGGTGGAAGTAAAAAATAATATATCCCCTCTTTCTTGTTCATTTCCAGGTGAACCATCACAGTAGAAAATCTTAGGATGACAAGACCATCTAATGACAGGTATGTAGTTCTCCTATCCCTTACTTTTCTGAAAAGCAGCTTAAAGAAGTGTATCTGGAAAAGGTCACCCCCCCCCCACCATACTTTTTATGGCACGCACTTTTAATACACGTTCTTACCAAATGATTAAACTTTTAACAAGGGGCAGTGAAAAATATAAAGCAAAATTAAGGGCATTTTTCAAAATCGCAGACAGCTGAGAGGTATGTCCCCCACTATGGACTCTGTCTTCAAGGATGTTATTACTGTGGCCTGAAAACACTCCATCTTATGACTTTCATTTCCGAAGAAGGAGTATGCCCTTTATAAAACTCTGGAGGAGTTGAATGCAATTCCTTTAAAGCGTCACAGGGCCTGACTTCTTCATTATTTGTTCAGTGTGGGAATACAATCATTTAATAAAAAACTCAAAACACTGAAAGGCTCAAAATGTTGAAACTCAAAATACTGAAGACCTACGTAATGCAGGGGAAAAGCTCTACTGCACCCCACACCCCTACTAATTATCTCACAACAGTGGGGAACTGGCAAATTCCTGTGTTCAATATTTTGAGCTTTTCAGCGTTTTGAGTTTTTGATCAACTGAATGTACTCCCTTCAGCCTGACATGGCTCCTAGGGACAACAATATTTAATTTCCCTGCACCCAGATGCAAAATCACAGGCAAAGGGCAATTTAGGCAAGACGGTTCTCTCCTTTTTTGCTTTGGGACTTGGAGTTCTGAATGGCTGTTTTGGGTTTAGAGAGTCCTCAACTATATTGCTCATTAGTCCATTTCTCTGTGTTCTGTTCTTATCCAAACAGAGACACTGTCAGAACTTCCTTATTCTAAGGCCACGGACCTTTAAAGGATATAATGGCAGCTTTAGTGGGATTGTTGACTGTAAGAAGTTGTGGCAAATGCAGTCTGATAATTTGGGCTATACCTGTGCCAGACAGTAAAGCTCTTGCACTTCTTCTGTAACAGAGTTGAGGAAGGCTATTTCAGGTGCCTTTTCTAGGTGAGCAGCTCTTTCAGCAGGCGTCTCAAGACAATACCAAAGACCATTAAAACAGAAAAAGAGAAAGCAGGCACATATGACTAATAAAATGCCTCTTTGATGGCCCACATAACTCCTCTTCTTCCTCACAGCTAGCCCAACAGCCAATAAAAAGACAAACCTGCACAGAGAATGATGACCCATTGACATGCATTCATCCCTTCCCCAGCCCCCTGACAAGTATCCTAGGAGAGAAGCTTCGTAAATAGCTTCTCCAAAGTCCTGACTACCTTGGAGGACCATATGGGGAAGGTTAATTCTCCTTACCCTAGCATGGTGAACCATAGCCAAGGAAAGAGAGGTCCTACTGTCAGTCGTTCTTCACAACATATTAAAGCTGCCCCATCAAGATATTCCTTTAAAATCCATTTGTCTCAACTGGGCTCAAGGAACATTCTCAGAAGCAACTCCTCAGTGATACCATAGAGCCTGTTCCTTCTTCAGAAATAAGAAATATATTTTATTTCTCTACCTGCTTTGTCTTGAAGGGAAAAAGGTGATCCATCCTGAACTGTAAGTAATTGTCTTTAACAGGCACAACAGATACTCCAAATTCAAGATAGCAACTCTTTGTGCAGTGAGACTTTTACTGCTACAGGAAGCAAAGATGCTGTCTTTGAATATGCTGAATAACTAGTAGCACATTACTGTCTGGAAAGTCCAGTGGAGATTCCTCTGGTTTATTCTGGGTCAGTACTTCTAACATAAAATGATGCTTTTTGGGCTGTCATCCACCCTCAGAGTATTCATCAAAATTCTAGCTATGTTGGTAAAAGCCTCTTGAAGGGGAAGGGTCTCTAGGTATTCCCATACCTGCATAACTAGTTACTGCTGGCCTATTCAAGAGACTCCATGTCAGCATCCCTCTCCTTGGCTCTAATGCGGTCACAAACATTACAGGTCTCACTGAACTGGGAGATGTCCTTGCTGATCCCTTTGCAAATAATTCTCTTCACAAGTGCAAAGGCAACCATTGTGCAATGTTAATCATGTTTGCCACTGACATGGCCTAGATAGCCACAACTCTGATGTCATGTGTGAGTAACTCAGATGGGTCAAGGTTCATGTTCTTCACTGTCCCACTGTCCCTTTTTCAAAAGATAGTGTTTTGGCAGACAGAGAGGTATCACTGATTTTAGAGTCATCATGGTCCTCACCAACCTTTGTATCAAGTTGGATGATGAACTTGACAGAAAAAACATGGCCTTACACTGAGGTTGGTGGAGACAACTCACCAGTCCAAAGCTTGGCCACATGATTCAACACCAGAAGTCTGGTGAGACCATGACAATAAAGGTCTGACGACAGATATCATACTGGCAAGTGGAGAAGCTCACTGAGATTTCCTCAGTGCACAACAAGTGACGTTTCTGTGAAAGAAAGCTACATATAAACCTGCTCAAGCTGTGAGTGGTGCTAAATCACTCTGTTCACATCACACATCCATGTCAAGCTGTGAGTGGTGCTGAATCGCTGTGTTCACATCACATATCCATGTCAAGCTGTGAGTGGTGCTGAATTGCTGTATTCACATCACACATCCATGTCAAGCTGTGAGTGGTGCTGAATCGCTGTATTCACATCACACATCCATGTCAAGCTGTGAGTGGTGCTGAATCGCTGTATTCACATCACACATCCATGTCAAGCTGTGAGTGGTGCTGAATCGCTGTGTTCACATCACATATCCATGTCAAGCTGTGAGTGGTGCTGAATCGCTGTATTCACATCACACATCCATGTCAAGCTGTGAGTGGTGCTGAATCGCTGTGTTCACATCACATATCCATGTCAAGCTGTGAGTGGTGCTGAATCGCTGTATTCACATCACACATCCATGTCAAGCTGTGAGTGGTGCTGAATCGCTGTGTTCACATCACATATCCATGTCAAGCTGTGAGTGGTGCTGAATCGCTGTGTTCACATCACACATCCATGTGAAACTGTGAGTGGTGCTGAATCGCTGTGTTCACATCACACATCCATGTCAAGCTGTGAGTGGTGCTGAATCGCTGTGTTCACATCACATATCCATGTCAAGCTGTGAGTGGTGCTGAATCGCTGTGTTCACATCACACATCCATGTCAAGCTATGAGTGGTGCTGAATCGCTCTGTTCACATCACACATCCATGTCAAGCTGTGAGTGGTGCTGAATCGCTCTAGTCACATCACACATCCATGTCTTGGTTTGATAAACAAAGAAACAGGGGAGGACATATTCATATTCTCAATACAAAGAGCCAATGTTTCTGACAGTGAATAATTAGCCAAGGCATCACCACATGACCCAGTCAGACACTGACATCCTGGGGAAGTGAATATATACACATGCTTACTCAGCCATTGCTGTCATTGTCTTTTGAAAATGAGGGTAATGGAAACTTGCCTGGTTAAATATTTCTGGGAGTAGAGCACCAATGTGATTAACATGCTCATCACAAAGAAAAAGTCTGTTCTTCCCCAGTTGTATGCACTTTAGAAGGGCAAAGGATAGATTGACATTCACGCCTTCTTACTTCTATGGTAGATGGAATCTCTTTACATTTTTCAGGATTTACTTCTGGTTCCAATGCTGTTCATTACAGTCAGAGAAAATGGAACAAAGCTCATCCTTATGACCCCATTTTGACCAATGCAGTATGGTCTCAGGCCATGTAAATACAGTAAACGATGCAAGTACAAGCCAAGGAATTGTATTAAAGTTGAAGTAACATCTAGATCCATCTTCAGGTCTGGTAGCTCCCTCTGTCTTCTGATTTCACCAGATCTTTTGGCGGAGGTCCTAAAACAGAATGAGCCTGACAGAATGCCTAAAGCTAGACACACTTAAGAGGCTATTCATCAGTTCAGAGAGGTGTTACTCACAGCTCAGTCAAGGAGCTCTAACAACCTGTCAACATTAAGCTGCTTCATTGGAGTACTGAATGGAGCCAGATGACTGAGGACTCGTTCAAAAGAAATTTTAAACTTTATGTTTCATGAAAAGTGAAGCACCATACATACCTCACACAGAAGACTGTGACCTCTGCACCACTGCTGTTATTATATTCAACAACAGCATCACTGCAATGGAGAGAAAAGGAAAAAAAATCCATCTGCAGTGAACCATTTTAGCAAATGTCATTTTTGATGAACTGACCAAAATGCCACAGTCTCACAAGGCTTTCTCAGTTTGCTTACTGATATTTCAGACACCCATTTCATTGCCCCTTAGTTGTTTGAAGATCAAGGTGTGTGCATCTATACTATTTTACTACAAAATGATCTACTGGACAGTCAAAATGTGGAACAGTGCAAGATTCAAAATGTGTGTTCAGAAACAAGCAGGGGGTGCCAAAACACGGATTTGTCACAATGCCACAATGGAGTATACTGCAAATAAAACATGGAAAATTATCCAAGTACAAGAAAAATACTATTATTACTCAAGTAGAGTTTTGTTCAATAAAAAAATAGTGTTGTTCTTGTACTTGGATCATTTTCCATGTTTCATTTGCAGTGTATTCCATTGCGGCATTGTGACAAATCTGAGTTTTGGCATCCTCTGCTTGTTTCCGCATGCATATTTTAGTTTCTGGTTTTCTTTGCTGGAGTTTTCTGGTTTGTTAACAGCACCAAGATTGTCAATTAATTCTATAAGGCTGTTTTATTTTTTTTTTCACTGATAAAAAACCCTTGCTGTCCATGAGGCTTCATATCTTGATTGGCAGACCTTTCCATGCAACTTCTGAGCTAACAGTTTCAGGAGATTTGAAAGTCTGTCAGTTAGAAGATTCTATACTTGGTGGATGTTATCTCCTAAGTGTAAAACTTCAGATGTATAAGCCTTGATCTGCAAGGATTAAGTATCGCTGATGATTAAAACCACATTTCCAACCAAAACGGGCTTTGGAGCTCTCTCCAAATCAGTCAGTTCTCATTCTTATTTTAATAACAGAGAAAATAAGTGGATGATACTGGGTCATTCATGACCTTGTGCAATTCCCATCTATCTCAGGCTTTACCTGAAAGGAGTGCGTGAGTTCAGGAAGATTGGTCAGATGCTCTTCTCCTTTACTCTAGGTAGGAGTACCTGGCAGTGGCCAGTCAAATCTGATCCGCATAGATTGCTGACTGTATTACATTTTGTCATTTAGGGTTCCTGTCAGAACAACAAATGTTTAAATGTCGAACGTCATATGGTCGACACCATATGATCGACATTTCAAGAGTTCGAAGGTTGAATTTAACGGCGCCATGCGGTGCAGAATGGGAGAATTTCCCTTTTCTGCACTGAAGTGCGGTCTCGGAGTTGGTATATTTAAGTAGGACGGTGTGCGTGAAGGGGGGCTTGCTCCTCTGCTCACACCATTAAGGTATTTTTTTTTTTTTATTTATTATATATTCGGTCTTTCAAACTTCGACAATATGTTTCAAACATATGGTATTCGAAGTTTTGAAAGTTTGAATATATAACATAGACCCTGTCATTTAAATAATGTTTTTCATGGATCAAGAAGAAATGAGGCTGCGGAAATCATTTTGAGAAAAGGTATTAAATTACTTTAACTTCTACAAAGTATTCTTAACCAAGTGATTTGCCACTCATCATTTGGTTAGTATATTCCATTTATTTGGTCTGGGACACTTTTTCTTTTAAAAGACTGATATTCAGTACTGGTTACCAGCTTTTACAAAACAAATTGCAAAAAAGATATAAACAACACAAAAACATTAAATGAAACCAAAACATTTCTGCAAGCCATAAGCTCTAGAATAAATGAATGCTGCAACAGCTGAAGAATATAGCAAGCTAAGAAGTAAATGTGAGCCTGACTATGCTTAAACAGAGCTTTCTTCATTTACAACTATAATGTAAATTTGAATACTACAGAAGTAATAAATATAATTAGCCTCCAGCTATGATACAGAGGGCACAGGAAAGTGCTTATGGATTTAATATGCTGTCATTTAGCCATTCTATGTACGGGGAAGAGCACCTCCAAGAGTCATTTAAAGTACATATTATTTACTTACTTTCTGCATTGTTTTGCTAGTTTTTCTGTAGATCCTTCTGCAAACTGTCGTAAACTGTAGTCACTGCCTCCAGCTGAACCTAGCTTACAAAGACCCTTAAACAGGAAAGAAAATATGGCTTAAGATTCAAAATATTTAGCGGAAATTCCTTGCAGAACTATTAACATGTTATATTTTACATTGTTCAAGAGTAGATAGTTGGTTACTTAGTCATTTAGTTAATTTTTAATTTTCTATTTATTTATATGAATTTCAACAATCATGATATTAATCAATTTCATAGCCATTTACAAAGAAAGATTATCAAGAGAATAGTTTATGTTTCCAGCATAATCCTACCAGTTAAATTCATTTTTTTTCTACACAATAGAAGATTTATGAAATTTTACATAGCAACTATGAAAATATCTGTTTTGGCATATAAACAATCAATAGCGCCAGTATTTTCCCTGTAAAGTATTAAATGTATGTAACTACTGCTACAAGTAAATGAAGTCTTATCAGGATAACGCTACATGCTTTAAAAATGGCTGACCAATAAACTCTAAGCCAAATCTATTGTGATTGATATCTTTCATTATTTTGTGACAAGCATCGTATTCAGGGAAATATCCCAAATAGTCTCCCTTATCAGAATATTAAAATCAGAAATAAATTGATTAAAAATGGACATAGTAATATGTTTATAAGTGTTAGTATTGTGTAAATGAATCATACATGCCTTACTACCACAAGCTTGAAGCCCACAATCCTGAAATGCATAATTCCGGTGGCATAAAATAGAAAACCAAAATGCTAAAAGCTACAATGTCTAAAAATCTTGAATACTGACTATCCCTCCCAGTGTAAACCCAGGTTCAAGTGATAACATGGATACTGTGTGTGTGTGTCGGGGGGGGTAAGTCCAGAAAGCAGTTTGGCATTGTGGTTTTCAGTGTTTTGGTCTTCTGTATCATCATGTTACCAGGGTTATGCATTTCAGGACTGTGGGCTTCAACCTTGTGATAGTCAACCATCAGACTCGTATTCATACCTCTCAGCTGTCCAGATTTTTGCCTTACATTTTTGGTCACTTCTTCATAAAATTTGTGGTTTTCTGGCAAATCAATAAAGATTGAAGTCACTAAATAATAACATACATTTGAGTGTCAGACTTCATAGCCTTCAGAAAATGAATGCTTATACAAATGGGTAAATGTGGTTCATCCCATCTGTAAAGAAATAACCAGTAATGCTTTGCACCATGCCTGCATATCATATCCTACTGTTTGGTAAAGGATAGATGAAGCTAACATCTACCAATCTGTCTCTGGACCACTACTTGCCTTTGGTGGCAGGAATGTCTCACTAAAAGTCTAGTTGACTACCATCATAATGACACAATGGTCTATCTTTCTCAATGCATTGAAAATCTTAAGACAAATCCCAAAGGAGGTTTGCAGCACACAGTAGTGACGGGTGCATCTAACTTGGGAAAACACTGTGATATCAATGGTCGCTCTGGTTCTGCTATGAACTTTACGGTAACAGCCTTGAACAACAAGTCAAGAGCTAGTCATTGTGCAAAAGGAAAAATGAGTGAGAGCTAATCAAAAAAAAAAAAAAGAAGAAGAAGAAGAAAAAATAGCAACAATACCACTGTCTTTCAACACTGTAGTTGTTGCGTCTTTCGGCTTTTCCCAGTTAGGGGTCGCCACAGTGGAACACCGGTCTGCTAATGATTGGCAGTAGATTTTTAAGTGCCGAGTTGCCAGCTCTGATGCACAACCTTCAACGAAGGTACGCCCATTCACGCATGTCTCCACACAGAAGACGCTCAAACTGAGAATCGAACAGGACAACGTCTTAGTGTGAGGCGACAATGCTACCACAGCACCACCACCACAGTTCTTTCAACACTGTAGTAGTAATCCAAATAACAAGCATGGCTAAACAACCACACCCTAGGGTAAAAAAGGATAACTGAAAATACCTATGCAAAAGGTTGATTTTTTTTCAAAAACACAGAAAAACTATGGTTAGATAACACAAGCTGATATTACATTACAGGTTACTTCATATATATCAGTCAGAAAGTCCATACAGGCTAGTTCACATAAATAAATGTGGAAGTCTATACATGCTAGTGTACATAAAAATGGAAGCCCATGTAAATAAAACTGAAATGAGTTTTGAGTCCTTTCTGGATGGCTTCTGAAGTGTTGCATGTGTACTACTTGTATTTTAATGAGTACCTGCATAGTGTTGGGGTATTGTCCCAGGAACCTGAGTATAGCTGGTATCAGTTTAGTTCATATGTCTTTAAATTCTGCACTCATGAAGCCTGACACATAATCCACAGTGATTTCAGTTTAAAATCACCATGTAGTATTTGTTGGAGCTGGTGTATGGCAAATATTGTTAATCTAAAAATTAAGGAAATAGGGACTCAGTGACAACGGAGGTACAGATGGTAAAGGCTCTGCTCGCCAGAATCCGTGCATTCACTGAAGTAGTGCATAAGGGTACTTCCTTTGGTCTCCACTACCTCATCCATTTGATTCTGTAAACATCTGACTGATGTCTGAAATGTTTTGTGTTCAGGTAGGCCAAAATGAAGTAAATTATTGTTAAGTATGCTCTTCTAAATTCTCAAGTTTCAGTTTTAATGTTTTGATAATCATGGATAGTGATCACTTTTTTTTATTTCTGCAATGTCCACTCTCTTTTCAGCTGAAGCCACTATGTCAACATGTTCTGAATCTTTATCAAACACTGCATGTTTGGTCTCTATGATGTCTGCCTTTAAAGAGGATTACAACTTTTTGATGGAAATTATGTCTTGTAGAAACTCTATCACAGTGAGAAAAAAAGATGCAATGGTTGTGTCTACTTTTCAAATCTGAGGATACAATCTGCAAGATGAGACAACATTAACTGCACCTTGTTGTTTGCCCTTTTTGTTACTATCTTTTCAGCCATGGGACTTGCTGTATGCTGTAGCAAGGCAGATTACATTACAGTTATTGTCTCTTCTGTGTTACATATGGCAGCAGATGACAAGAAAGTTCCATTTGTGGAATGTTCTTGGTTCGTATGTTTGTCACTTGAAACAAGATAGTTTAGCTGCATTTAGCAGGAGACGATAGATACTAAGGAGTATGCTAGATGGCCAAGATAGGGAATAGCTGGTAAAAACGTCAATCCAATGTGCCATAATGCACATTATCCCAACCAAAGTGAACATAATCATGAAATCTGCTTATTTATTTATTTATTGCATTTGTTAACCAGCTGATGTCCAACTGGGTTAAGAGCCTGTTTTCAGCGGAGACCCAGGGAGGAAAAACTCCACAAGTTACAAAATAAGCATACAGAAAGTGTAACCGATACATTACAGAAAATACAGAAAAGAATTAGGACCTTCAAAGAGTGACTTGAAACTAAATAGGCTAAAAGCAATCTGGAAAAAAAGGACACAATATCATCAATACAAATTAACTGCAATCACAGTAGAAAAAAACTTGCAAACAACATTATGAGGAATCTATACAGCAGTATAGTTAGCTAACAATGAACAAGATGTAGAATAAGTATTATACCATATGAGAAAAAAAATAGAAAGAAATAAGTAGTGCATGGATGAAATTAACCTGGAGAATAGCAGGAACAAAGCCAAAGATTGGAAAGGTGGAGTTTTACGAGTTTTTTGAATTCTTGATAATTAGGGTTTGTGTGATTTGCTGAGGGAGTATGTTCCAAAGTTTGGCAACTTTATAGGAATAAAACACGAGCCTGTAGGTGTAAGCAGCAGCAGGTTTAATCACATAAACGCCACACAATACAAAGCGTTTTCGTCCACCAGACTTCCTCAGATGTAAAATGAAAGAATGAAGACTGTGCCTGCTTATATACCCCTCCCAATCTAATTAGTAGTTAAAACAATTGTTTAATTGACACCAATTAAATCCTGTAACTAAAATATTCATGACAACCTTTTCCACAAATACAGATGAAAGTAGATAAAAACATGCACATTTTTTAAAAGAACTTTAAAATAAATATATAAATACTAAAACCATCACAATGTGTTGGACAGACAAATAAACTTGAATCAAAAACCAACAAAAAGAACTTGCAAAACATTATATATACTTATTTTATAGTTTTGCAGCTCTCATTTTTAAAATAGGGGCAATGGATATGTATTCATTCAGCCCTGGGAATCTATTGGCTTCCAGTAACAACTGCCAAAATATTTCTCTCACCTGTATCCTATTTTCCCACGGCCCCCCCCTCACATCACATTGCACCTTCTCTACAACAAAGAAGCCCCATTTTGCTTGGGGACATGTCAGTGTATGCTTAAACAAGGCATTTTTAATATCTTCGACTCTAATAGCATATAAATGCTCATAAATCCTCCTTTTGAGTTTACGAGTGGTTTTTCCAATGTAAAATGCACCACAGGTTTTACATAGCGCCAAATAAATCAAGCCTTCGCTATTACAGTTGGAAAAACTACTACTCTGAATCTGATGGTCTCTTGACAGGATGTATACAGAATCCTGTGTAAGTATATATGGGCATTGGGCACATGCCCCACATTTGTAGGTTCCCAATTTCTTACATGAAACAATAGAACCATTATACCCCAGCAAATCCTTGAGGTTCCTGCCTTTTTTATATGTAAATCCTAGGGTGTTGGTAAACAAAACATCCAACTCTGAATAACACTTAAACCTGCTCCAGTGTTGAGTAATAATGTTTTTAACCCTAGAGGTATTCTGATTATAAAACATCACATAGTTACCCCCAAGGTTTCTTGATTTCATCCCTGGTAATGTCACCCCTGGTAGTTGTGTGGTACTCTGCACATTTATTGGTACTATCACACTGGTATCTCCTGTTCCCAAAATAGGGGCAAACCTATCCTTTCTCCCATTCTTTACTTCCTCCAAAACCTCATCAATTAAATAGTTAGGATACTTCCTAGATATAAACATTTCTTTGACTCTCTGACTTTCGTCTTCGAAGTCCGAGTCCAAAGAGGTCATCCTACAACTACGGACAAATTGTCCCTTGATAATACTTCTCTTCTGTTTAAACGGATGGGAACTGGTGAAGTATAGGTACGAGTTAGAAAAGGTTTCCTTTCTATATACATTAGATGTAAACTGCTGCCCTAGGACGTCTTTTTTAATAGTGACGTCCAGAAAGTTCATATAGTCATGTGTAATATGGGAAGTAAATTTCAAAAAATTAGTGGTATGGTTTAGATAGTCTATGAATTCTGTTAACTTTTCCATACTACCTTTCCAAAAAATGCAAATATCATCCAGGTAACGTTTGTAATATACCCAATATTGTGCATATTCAGACTGGAACACAAACTTCTCTTCCCAAACCATGAGCACAATGTTGGCATAAGTAGGGGCACAACTTGCCCCCATGGCCACTCCCTGGATCTGTTTAAACAACTCACCCTCAAAAAATATAAAGTTGTGTTTCAATACCAAATCCATCAACTCTGTATAAACCAGAAAAGTATTGTGGTCAACGCTAACCTTTATGTCTGTGGATCCAATAAATAGATTTTATTTCATCATTTGGAAGTATCCAGTATTTCATTGACTGAATAGTCGCTATATTGTTGCTGTACTGAACTGCCTATAGTAACCTGTCTTACTACTTGGAGTATCCAGTATTTTATTGACTGAATAGTCGGTGTTTCGTTGTTGAATTGAACTATTCACATCAATTCTACTGTTGGCTTTTTGGCATCCTTTGGACTGAAAAGTCCCTTATCCTGGTACGACTATATAGCGTTTTGGACAGATCTGAACAGATTGTGACGCTATTGTTTCCAAATCAGCATTTATACAACGAATACAAGTAAGATTTAAGGAGCGAGTGTGAACGCCAGCTATTACCTTTTATTTTTACATTTATTCTGGCGCTTTTTCTACTGGTTTCACGCTTAATACCGTACGCAACAGTTTATCTTTTTATTTTTATTATATATATATATATATATATATATATATATATATATATATATATATACATTTTTATTTTTTTGTCATAGAATGTTGTTTTTTGTTATTTGCGTATTTGCTTTCATGGTGAAAGTTAGTTATAAACTCATGTTTTATATTGTACTCAATATGTGTTTAAGGTACAGCCCAATGCTTTCTATCATGTGATTTTTTTATTATGTGACTTTCATCATACTTTGATTGGCCATATTGCTGTATTTAAACTTGGTTATGGGGTGTGCAATATTTTGGTCTGATGAAGCTAACTGTGAAAGCGCTTAACTGTTCTTGTGCACCGGGTTCGTTTTAATAAAAGTGCTTGAAGTTTACTTTTATTGTCTTTCTATGTGTTTGCTTCTTTGAATACACTGTTGGATTATTTTATTTAAGCTTCTGTTCATTCAAAGAGGCATTTATTCTTTGGAGTGCTGCTTGCTTTTATAAGACTTCATGTCCATATATCTGATGTCTTCAGTATTATATAATTATGCCTAAATCCAACAGTGTTTCATTTCCAGTGAAAGAAATATTACTAATAGTCACTGCACATTATATAGTCAGGACCAAACTTAGGTGAAATGGCACCCCAGGCAAAAGGCTCCATGGTGTCCATCACCACTGTCCACTGCTTCCCTCATGCACATCACCTGGTGCCCCCTATCTTCCCCACAGAACTAATGGTCTGGGGGAAAGCCATGTAGGTTCCAGATGGTCTGAATTATATTTTAGAGTTTTTCAAACAGATTTTTCACCCTGAGATGGCATGAACAAAAATCATAATTAAGAAAAGAAATTCAGTCTTTCTCTTCAAATTTGCTTTGCCTGCATCCTTTCAAAACACCCAAACTAACCAAGACTGGACTGTAATGACTGTGAAGGAAATAAAGGAATCAAGGTGAGGATCTAGGGGGCTAGGTCCCAGATGTCATGGGGTAAGAAAGACATTCAGTGTTAGTTTATTTATTTCAAGGAAGACATAAATGGTATCTAGGTCTTGATGTTCAAAGCTGTCAAAATATCTGTTCACAATAAACTGAGAAGATACATTTCTGGAAGAGTGCCTTCCTCCCTAGTCCTTTAAAAAACATATAGTCGTCTGTATATCCCGCCGGTATTTGATTGATGAGCGTGAAGACTTACATAGCCACAGTCATATATTTTAAGTTGTTGCTGTCATACATATATGCACTGTGCCTCTTTACCCCTGCACCCAAATGACAGCCACTGCTTGTACACCCATCTAATATCAGCCTGGGATGAAATTGAAAAAAAAAAAAAAACAAATAGAACTCAGCATATCTTAATCTGTTGCTATATAAACAGCATGCTTCCTTATCCTCTCCCAAGATACAGCTGCTCGTATATATGTCTGATGTCTGACTGCAAGGAAAGGAAAAAAATAGTGATAACAGTAATGTTTCCAACCTGTTAACTGTAGAAAGTATACCAGTCCCATACAAGCTATAGTGACCACCGCTGAACGTTATGAGAAAAGCTAAAGGAATACTGACCACAGTGTCCCACTCCCCAGTGCAGCTATAGAGACCTGTGCACACCTCTGAGGTTTATAAGGAAATTTTACGAAATAATTTCATCATCCCTAGTTCCCCAGATAATCTACAGTGAGCTTTTTTACACACCTCTGAGCGTACCATTTTTAGACTAAGAAGAGTTAAGGACCAGGGTTGTTATTCATCTTGCGTCAAAATCTACTTATACAGCTTGGATTGTGAGGATCAGAAGCTCTGAGTGTCAAAAAACAGTGGTATCATTGTTTACACTCACACACACACACACACACACACACACACACACACACACACACACACACACACACACAAGCATATGCCATAGAAATACTAATTTTACACTGACTTTAACAGATGCAGCTCTTTGTCTGATAATACTTCTGCCATGTCAGATCAGTGGCACTTTAACAGTGATCAAACAACGTCAGGTCCTATTTATTCAGAAATGGCCAACATACTCATAAATTACAGCTGCTTAATCACGTGCAACTGCATACACTTCAAACTCAAGCCAGAAGAGTGACTATCATTTAACAGTGATCAAACAATATTAGGGGAATATCACATTTATCCACAAAATCCTCCCAACCCTTTAATTACAATCATCTTTACTATGTGCACCTCAGATCTTTAATATGTTAAAAATAAATAATAATAATAATAACAGTGATAATGATAATAATAATCATGACAGCAATTTTAATATTTTTACACAAATTAATCACAATAAAGTAATCTATCTCACCATATAGAAATGCACACTAGTCCTGCAAAGCCACATTTGTGACTATTTAATTTGAACAGAGTTCACACGGATCAATTGCCCTCAACCACAGACAACCCTCACCCAACAAACATAGATACTTTTGTATGTACTTTAGATCCGATTGTAATAAACATGTGTTGGCCATATAATGCATTTCAATTGCAAGACACACAAATAGTAGCCACACATTAAAGTATGACAAGTTTTTTCAGCCAGATCATATATTAGTCCTGCAAAGCCACAGTACTAAACAAATAACAGACAAGTATGTTGCACAGACAGCCCCAGGAAGTATAGCTATGAATAAATAAAATAAGGGCCAAAGAGTAATGCATTCAATAATTGTCAGCCCTTAGCTCAGGAACCATACTTAGAGCATTGAAGGTTTTCCATATCTGCTGAAAGATATGAAGCCTGAAACTCAGGTGACTGTCATTATTTAATGACTGCAACCCTCAATGATATTATATTTTTATTTATTTTATTTTACTTGATTTTGTTTATCAGGAAAGTCTGACTGTGCAAAGTCCTTTTTCAGTGGTGTTCCCAGGAGAAAAGCCCCTCCAGGCACATTTAAAATGCTTATAACAAAACAAATTCTATACAGAGATACACGATAAAGATAGTTCTTAAGATAAAATACAAATAAACCAAGAAGGCAGAAAGACAAACTAAAACTCTGTGTGTGTGTGTGTGTGTGTGTGTGTGTGTGTGTGTGTGTGTGTGTGTGTGTGTGTGTGTGTGTGTGTTGTGTGGCACAGAACACAGGTGCAACCAAAAGATGTTCTGAAAAAACAATGTAGTCAAATCTACTGGCTTTTATTGATATAAGCTGAAACAAAATTTGAAGATAAGTGCTTTTGTCTTCTAAAACTAGAAAACTTCATCAGATAGAAACATTTGAAAAGACAGGCCTTTTTATAGTCCCGTTTCAAAATTACTAGAGGAGTCACATGATTGCCTGGTCTCTGTTCAGTCCCAAAAATATTTAAAGGGACAATGCTGTCGCTAGAAAACAAGAGGGCACTGTGGAATATAATGTGTTATATTAGTACCAATATAATGAATAATGAATACATAACCAGAAAACAAATTGCAAAAAATATATGTTACATATAAATATAAAGTGCTTGTTTTTAAAATGCTTATTTTTTCAAAATCCAATATAAAATTCAAGTGAAACAGATTGAATAAATGTTGTTGTTGTTGTGTCTTTCGGCTTTTCCCAGTTAGGGGTTGCCACAGCGGAACTCCGGTCCGCTAATGATTGGTAGTTGATTTTTACGTGCCGAGTTACCAGCCCTGACGCACAACCTTCAACAAAGGTACACCCATTCACGCATGTCTACAAGCAGAAAACACTCTAGCTGAGAATCGAACCGGACACCGTCTTACTGTGAGGCGACAATGCTACCGCAGCACCACAGATTGAATAAATGTATTTTATGTAAAACAATATTCTTTTTTTAAATATGAAAATATAAATTGCCAATATACTATCTCTCAGTTGTCCTTAATTGTTGTAGGCAACAGATCGAGATATGATCATTGAGACCAGGCTAAGTTAGGGAACTGAGCTTAAGCTGCCAGTAGACTTCACATTTATCGAGAACCAAAGACCATGGTCCTTCTCTGTCATTTATATGAATCAGTACAATGACAGAAAACTTGAAGGTGTGATTTGGGTATTCTGCGACATGCTTGACCAGGGCATCTGTGTCCTTTTTGGTCTTCAAATCATATATGAGCACATATATCCTGTCCCATAATCTTCTCTCAGTCTTTCCACTATAGAACTCAGGATGCAAACAGGTATTACTCTTTAGTAACACAATGCAAGGATAAAACAGGTATTTCTTTAAATTCAAAGTACAGAGCAATTTAGTATGCACATATTGTATGTGCAATTTATGTGACAAGCAGACATTAAATAAAACTTGTAAGATGTGAGTAAGAAGGATTACAGTCTAAATGTTAATATATATATATATATATATATATATATATATATATATATATATATATATATATATATACACAACTGAGGCAAGGAGTGTGAAGCATTAGTTGGTAGCACTTAAAGTTAGAAGAGTGAGAGAAACATTGTATGGCTGATAAGCCAGTGATAGTAGGGTAAAAATACTAGGTCAGCCAATAATAGTAGAGTAAAAATGCCAGGTCAGACAAAGATAGTAGGAGTAAGAGTACTAGGTTACTTACTGACATAAAACTTGCTTATAAGAGAATGATGGAGAGTATCTGAAGGAGATGCATAAAGTGGGATGGTCAGAAATAAATTAAAATGTAACATGGGGATTAAGGTGGGAAGGAAATTGAGGTAGAGCTGTAGAAGATTAATGGTTTGTTGTGCAGAAGTGGGCAGAGTTTACAAAGAGATATGGGATATGAGCTGACACAGGAAAATGGAGTTACCCAGGTGAGAAGCATGTGCACAACCATATGCCAGAAAACCACATATTTTACAAGGAGCAAACTGAACATATGAGGCAAAACCATGAAGTAAAGCTCTCATATTTTTGTTCGAGAAGCACTAAAAAAGCCAAAAGTATTGGGTGAACAAGGGGCCAAAATCAGAGACAATTTTTTTTAAATATTATTTTATCTCTAAAGTTAACAGAACAACAGGGTTTACATCAGCACATATTTTCTAAAGAATAAAAAGTATGAAAGTAATGGCATCATCGGCTGACTTAATCCTTACTGATTTACTAGAAAAGCAAAACTTTTACAAAGGCAGACAAAAATATGAGAAAAAAATCTATAAATCTATAAATATCTGTTTGCTTTCCAGGGATACAACAAATGAACACAGAAATAAAGGAAATGAAAGGAAACTTATGGACTACGCCATCAAGCATTCTTTTTCAGACCCCCCCCCCCCATGCTGCAGTCCCTCACTATACCACTGATGTTGTTCTAACCTTTACCCACCATGATTTCAAACTCTCTGGACTTCCTTCTTGGTCCCACCCACCATGATCTAGACAATGAATCACAAAGTCTCACAGAAGAGACTCTGTGATTTATTGTATAGATCACAGGTGGGATTGAGCAAGTCCTGGAAATTAAGACGGCTGTACTTTGCTTGTAGGATGCTGCAGGTGCAGCTGCACAGAACAACCACTAATTTATGTTATGGAAAACTTAACCAGGTACTTAAAGTTATCCTTTAACTAACCACTGCATACCTCCATTTTATTTCATGGGCAGTGGTGAGTTAAATAAGTAGCTGACAGCAAACACTGTAACTGACCAGTTGACTAAAATTGCTCAGTTAACCACCAATGCATACCCAACTATTATTTCAGAACTGTGACCAGAAAATAAATTACTTACATGTAAATACGAACATAAAATAAACTTACTGTTGCATTTAAAATAAGTAAGACAGTTGGCTTCATTTGTACCCTCTGGTTCATATCTTCCAGTCTTCTGTCTGGAAGCAAGTAATACTAATAGCACCACTATGAAAAATACCCCTCCCTAGACACACACACACACACACACACACACACACACACACACACACACACACACACACACACACACACACAAACAGCACAGACCTATATCAACACTTCAACAAATACCAAAATCATAAAAGAGATGTCAGCATCAGCATACACAATAACAATTACAGGGAGGTTAAAGGAGAACTGCACCCACAGACTTTTCATCAAGGTTTGGTGTTTCCTACATTTTAACACCACTCTGAGACTATTTACAGATTTTTAGATATTTTGTATGTAATTTCTGAGTCTGACCACATGGGGTCTAGTATCTTGAAGTGACCCTGATTGTTTAGTCTGCCTCTCGGTATCCCACAATGCAGTGCTTGTCTGTAAAAAACTACATCATGCATGCCTCTTTCTTCCTAAAGCTCCTGTCACTGCATTGATTTTACATGCATACACTGCTGTCTTTCAGTTAGTTTTAGTAACATTTCATGCTATTCAATGACTACTTAAAACACAAACAGTGCAAATGCCACAGAACAGACTTTCAAAGAGCTTTTTACTAATGCTTTTTAAAGTGTCTAAAATGCATTCTTTTGTGAAGTTTGAATTGTACTACTTCGACTTATTGCCCAACCCCCTTCACACCTAACTTCCCTAGCTGTCAAAGTGCGAAGGATAATTTCAGCTGTTACCTTCTGTGATTGACTGCTGACATCAGGAGACTTGACTTATGTGCTGTTTCCTTGCTCCAGTCTTTAATTTTTGTATGGGTAGGGGAAGGACCAGGGAGCTGTGACATCACAGCATGGGTGGGTTTTTAGGACAGTCATGGTGATGTCAGTTTGGGGAGTGAAATGGCTAGAAACTACCTGTATTCATTGGCCTTGATGACATAAGTGAATTGGAGACTGCAGCAAGCTTTTCCAGGGTGGGATAAAAGTTTTTTTTGAAAGTGAAACCCCCACAGTACAATGAAGTACTCTTCTAATGGAGAGAAAGAGTTGATTTAAAATATTTTAAATGCTGTATTGTTCTTTATTCATAACAGGGGCTGTAAATAGGGAGAAAAAGGGCAGAGAAGTTGAGCATTTAATAATAGAATCACATTGCTGTCATTTAAATCTACAGCAAGCCTACAACTCTACTGTCACTGAAAGAAATAAATCTCAGCTTCCTCATATTGAAACAAATATCAATTAGAGAGGCACAGCTTTCTCATCAGTCAGCCCAGCAGTCTGGCCTAAACTTACAAATCCTGTAAAATGCGTAGCTGCCCCAGTACACTTAAACAAGTTGTGAAGCAGACCTACCATCATGCAAATGGTATACTCAGCCTCCTTAAATCATGTATGTCACAAAACACTTTAACCCATGAAGTACTCACTGTACTTCATAAGTGAAACTGTTCAATAGGAATTTTCACTAATACTAACTATACACTGTAATATATATATATGGAAGTAGTCATGCTGGGCATATATAAGTCATACATATGCATATACATACCATAACACTGTTAAGTATCTACAGACTCAATGTCTTGATTAACACATGTATATTCAGTAGTTATTCAGTGTGCTACAGTACTAGTAAAAACTGAAATGATCCTCTCTTAATTGCTTGTTGAAATAAGTAGAAATGTGCTTTCTATGTCACTGGTATATATTTATAAAGGACCATCCTGCTTCCATACTGTATAATCAACTCTTTTATAAAGCTTGCTCTGTACCATTGTAATGGCAGTAAGGGGGTTTTGAGGATTAGTCTGTCTACAGCTTATGTAGCCTGCATAGCTAAACAGGTACCAAGTATAGGGGGAATTCTAGTGTCTATTACATCATATACATATACAGTATTATGTCACAGATCTACAGCAATAACCTTGCAGGGATTTGAAAGCAGGATTAGCCAGAGAGATGAGGGGGATCATCTTGATCTTTTAGCTAGTTTACTAAAGGTGTTACCTATCTGCAACCCAGGGCAGCCAAGTGTTCCGGATTGTGCGGAAAGCTCCGCATTTGTGGTTGATTAAGCCCACTGTTCCGCTGTTCTGAATTGTGCAGCAGTTGAGCCACTTAAGCACTTTCATCTTATGTTATGTCTTAGCACTAGTATTTCAAAAGCATTTTGGGTTATTTCCAGATTTATCCCTGATTGGCTGAGAGCTATGCGAATAACTCCAAAATGCACAGTATCAAATCCTGCCCTCTGCTGAATCTTGCCAGTCTGTCTTTTAAAAATGCACATCCACTGCTGAATGATATTCACGGGCTGGATAGTGTGCATGTATTAACATAAACATTTGTATATGCAGGCAATATAGCTTCTCAGGTTTGGTTCATATGTTTCTCAACTGTCCCTGTTTTTTTTTTTGCTCAGCATTTTACTGTATTCCTCCCAAAATGATGATTTGGGGAGATAATATGGTAGATTACAATAAATGAAACAATCAAAGGGTGGCTATGGTGGTGCAGCAGTTAGCGTTGCCGCCTGACAGCAAGAGGTTCTCCGGTTCAATTCTCGGCTGGGGTGCCTTCTGTGCGGAGTCTGCATGCCCTCTCTGTGGTCACGTGGGTTTCCTCCGGGGGCTCCAGTTTCCTCCCACATCCCAAAGACATGCAGTAGGTGGATTGGACACTCTAAATTGGCCCTAGGTATGAGTGTGTGTATGTGTGTGCCTTCTGTGGAAGGTTGGGCGCTGGGCTGGCAACTCGACACTGTAAAGCTCCACTGCCAATCATGAGTGGACAGATGATCTGCTGTGGCGACCCTTGACTGGGAAAAGCCAAAAGAAGAAGAAGAGGAAGACAATAAATGGAACAATCAGAGAGTTATAGACTTCGTTTACTTCAGAATATGCATGTTAAGATGCAATTCCATATTCTCTCAGGTTAATATTACTGGGCTGTTCATGCTCTTACCTCTAGAATCAGGGACAAATCCAGAAATATTCTGAGAAACTTTTTTTTTTAATATTAACTTGACTGTAATGTTTTAACCTTCAAAGTGTAAACAGCCTTTCCCTTTTCTGTTAAAAGGCCCTTTTTGCTCCATCTCCACAGATGGCCTTTAGCTGTTTCTGATGCTTATAGGCAAAAAAAAAAAATGCATTCAGCAGCAGCACTAAGATGCCTCCATATTCTCTCTTACCCTATTAGATGAGTCACAGGGGGTCAGCTGATTTTCATCGTCATTCTTTAACATTTGTCTCCAACCATTTCAAATGGTTCAGACATGAGAACAAATATGTATTCTTGTAAATTAAGTATTCCTTTGCTATACACAATCAAACCAAATGATAAGCATCATTATAGCTAACAAAATTCAGTCATTTCATCCCTTGACATTTTCTCCGCCAGAAGCACTTCCGTTACCTTGCAGACAGACACATCTATGTTTGTAATGGTATCCCCTGACGATAAAATCACCAGACATCCTTTTCATTCCTTCTGGTTGTCCCTTTATCCCTTAAACATAATACTGCAGTACTGACTACCACAACATATACCTACCAGTTCTTTATGGTTGCATGGAATTCTGGAAAGTACAGAGGGCTGTCAGTATACAATAGTAGAAAGAGGACAGTATTTTAAAGGTGGCATTCACATTCACATATATTTTGGTTGAAAACCCATGGACATGGTCAAGTACGCTTCTTGCACAGTGCGCTAATAGGGTGTTCTACATTCTGACTGTTTGTCACACATTGCAATGGTCTGTGTTCCACATTGGCCTCTTATCAGGTTGAGACCTATGCTGCAACCTGCAAGCTACTATGTAAGATAATGTACAAAAATGCATGAACAGTAGAAGTTACATCATCCCATATGTACATCATTAGACATAATTCAGGCAATCAAATGAATGTAGTGTTTTAAAGTGTCAGGAAGTAAAAAAGTATCTGTCTTGGCATTTCCATGAGATTCTTTCCAGAAAAAAATCCAAATTCTGTAATGGATAGCACGAATCATGTGGCAAAATTGCATCTTATAAAGAAATAATATACCTAGCTCACTGTAGCATGCCTTCATTATGGTTTTTAATGGCATCCGATAACAGGCTATTTTATATGTTTTGTTGTCAGACACACTGGGTCTCCAGGTATAACCAAAATATGTGTTCAAAACATACAGCTCAAAACCCATTCAGGTGACACAGAGGGATAAAGACTTGACTACATCCAGTCAACCTGGGTTTGATTACTGGCTCGGACAACAGACAGAGCAGCAGGGCTGGAAGGACATGCCCATCCTGGGTGGGTGGGTGGCCATTTGCTGATGACTTTACAGAAGACATGGTTCAAAGAGAGGGGTTGTCCTCGGACATGATTGATGAGTGTGGAATGCAGGGCAGTGAGCAGGTAGCTCATATAATGACCCCCCCAGATGAAAGCAGAGACAGTCAAGTCCCCAGGTTGCCTTTAGGATCCACGGCTAGTCCTAGCAGTACTGAAGTAAGTCTGAGGGAGTAAAGAGATGAGCTAGTGGACATGGGACATTGGGGGCCAAACCAGTTGGGTGATGTCCCAAGGGGGACCAAAAAAATTTAAAAAACTCATAGAGGTCTAGAAATTCATTTTGACAGCAGAGTTATTAATCTTTCTAGTACATTTAACAAAGTAAATACCAAACACATGGATAACAAATTTATAGCCTAAGACAGAAAAATAATATACCCCTGTGTAATCATCAACTGAAAAATGTACATGAAAACTATCACTTTGGATATAATGTTTTTCTGTCTGCAGTAAATTCAGCATATGAAGCTGTACCACTTTTGAAAAATAGAAAAAACTAAGATGGTGGATGAGCCTGTCACTACAGCACCATGTAAAGGAGCTTCGGCTGTCATGTGTTCTAAGTGTAGAGCAGAGCTGCACTATCAGTATCACAAGAAACATATTGTCACTTGCATTATCTGATAGTTTAGGATTATTGATACATCTGCCATTTTCACTTCTAACCCCACCCCACCTTAGTGTTGTATACAGCGTGTAAGCTAATATAACAACTGCTCACCTCCTCACCCAGTTCCCTATATGCTGTCCTTGATTAGGCAGTGTCAAATAATTAAATGTTACAGCTCTTGCTATAAGCGAATTGGCCATGATAAAACATTATGCTAATCACAAAAAAAACAAAAAATACTCACAGCACTGTATTGGAAAAATGTTCAACTATCTCAACACAAAAGAGACTGTAAGAAAATAATTTTTTTCATGAAATTTCTAAGGACTGCAAGGGAAAAGGAACTATTAATTCAATGTTGTTAACAGGGTGGCTGCAGTGGCACAGCGGTTAGTGTTGTTGCCTCACAGCAAGAGGTTCTCTGGTTTGATTCTTGGCTGGAGTGCCTTCTGTGCAGAGTCTGCATATCCTCCCTGTGGTTGCATGGGTTTTCACCTGGTGCTCCGGTTTCTTTCCACATCCCAAAGACATGCTGTAGGTGGATTGGATACTCTAAATTGGCCTTGTGTGTGTGTGCCTTCTCTGGAAGGTTGGATGCCGGGCTGGCAACTTGACACCATAAAACTCCACTGCCAATCATTCTGTGGACCATTGTCCTGCTGTGGTGACCCCTAACCAGAAAAAAGCCAAAAGGAGAAGAAAAATTCAATATTATTAACAGTAAATTAAAATGCATAAGTATAGCTGTGCACCTGTTCTTACATCTAGATGTAACGTAGGAGGGGGATCTATGTTTACCCCTTACCACTGCTGATTTCAACAGGTACTAGTTTCCCACCAGCTCCCAAAGATATGCTGCTTAGATAGTTATTCCAGTTTGTATTGTGGACCATGAAGGATTATAGCAAACTAATCCAGATAACATTTTACTGTATCTATTTTTTTATTTTAGTTGCTTGTTGATCAGAGAGGTGAACTGACCCAAAAAGACTAACTTCAGCCATGGCCAAGTAGTGCTGACTGGTTAAGTGTCTTGCTTGGAGGTATACAGTATTCAAATAGAGACTGAAGGGTTCAAACCCTTGACTACAGGAAGAAGCTTGTAAGCAGTTAATAGCCTTAACCTTCTGCAGTAGGTTACAGGTTAGCAAGAGAAACAACTCCCAGTTGTTTAGAATTAGAGAATTTGTTAAAAATGTACACAGGAAGATAATGTAGAAATCTGGAAGGGAAGCAGAATAAAAAGAAAATATTTGAGGAGTGGCAGTAAGGAAGAAAAACAGATGTTAAAGAAATAAGAAAGATGAATAATATTAAAGAAAATAATCCAGTGGGAGATGATGAGTTGGTTTATACATTTTATAGAGGGATGAATAAGATAAAAGTAAGTTATTTTTAAAATACTAAATGAATTGTTACTAGAAGCACATACCAGGAGAATTAGATATCCTGAAGTAATTCAGTTTTTGAAAAGGAGAGGGAAATGAAATAAGAATGTGGAAACCTACTATACTGTGATAAGATTTTAGCCAAAACATTACAGGAAAATAAATTAATGGAAAGTTTGGTAAATATGCTGTGCGTTACTGTGTATTGGGTATTAGAAAGCAGGGTATGAGTTAAATATTATGGTGGGTGAGAGACTCTGCAGATGTCATAGAGAGGGGGAAGGTGTGTGTGTGTGTGTGTGTGTGTGTGTGTGTGTGTGTGTGTGTGTGTGTGTGTGTGTGTGTGTGTGTGTGTGTGTGTGTGTGTGTGCATGTGTCTTGTCTGAGTGAGACATTCATGTGGCAGACATTTGGGTGTACATTTCTATAACTATATGAAAAATGTAGACTTCGACCTCTGATTTTTTTTTTTTTGGGAGGGCAAAGCCTACACATGCATGCAGAGATTCCTTGCCTTTATATTATCAAAACTGAGGTTGTGGACTTCAGACAAAAGAGAATATTATCCATTGTAAACTAACTGTGTTTTGACCAGGGTTACCAGACGTCCCTATTTGGGCGGGACTGTCCCAAGATCAGCAGACTGATCCCGAGTCCCGCCCTGCCGGTTTAAATCCTAGCCAGCCTCGGCTTTGTTTTTTTTTTTTTTTTGATTGGCCCATATACCTGGCATACGGGCCAATCAAAAATTGCTAAACACGGAGCTTCTTGCGTTCTGCATTAAATACGAGAAGCTCCGTGTTTAGCGATTATTGATTGGCCCATATGCCGGTATACGGGCCAATCAAAAATCGCTAAACACGGAGCTACTTATGTTGAATGCGGAACTGCAATGCATTAAACACGAGAAGCTCCGTGTTTAGTGCAGAGCTACTGTTCTTTAATGTGGAATTAAAGACCTTTTTTTTTTTTTTTTGGTCTTCATTTGCCGCCGTGAAAGACCTTTTTTTTTTTTTTTTGGTCTTCACTTGCCGTGAGAGACCTTCTTTTTTTTTTTTTGTCCCTACCTGGGGGGCTGGAAATCTGGCAACCCTGGTTTTGACTATCTGTGCATTTATGACAAGTAAATCATCTCACAAATGACATTCTCACATACATACCATCGCTCGTCTTTGGTTATAAGTCAAGATGAACAGGCAGTTTAGTTTGTTTATATGCTTTATTACGCAGAAACATATCAGGATGGACAGCAGCAATGCAAAATATAAACAAACTAATTAACTGACAAACTACACAGACATGCATGCTTACATCTCAACAGCTTACTAGAAAATGGCAGTCAGGCTCGCACATGCTCAGTATTTATAAACATGTGCAGGCTCATGGAAAGCTTCTTAGAGATATGCATACACATTGATCTACACATTCTTACCACTGTTAGTGTTCAGCATTTATCCCCCAACCTACACTATGACATTCCTGTTACAAAAAGAAGACAGAAAATTCGGTTTTTAGACTTACCACTAAAGCTCTTATTTTGATCTTTTCGTTCTTTGTTTTCTTGTATATGTCTTTAAGTAGATCCACTCCATTTGAAATGATAAATGAAGCCCTCGCCAGTTTGGTAGATGCATAAATAAGGGCTTCAACGGCAACCAGCTGATCAATCTCACGGTCTGATCCACAAAGAGCAACCATCATTTCCATGACACCTTGCAACCCCAGCAACTTACTTCCCAGGTCAAAAGGTCCCTGCAGCAGTACTGACACTGTTTGAATAGCATGCAGATTCTTGTCCATGTCGTGAGGATCAAACTTGCCCCTGCACAGAAAAAAACAAATAAAAAAAATTAATCTATTCATTGCATGAGATCAGTTATGTATGCCATGCTGCATTAAGCATTCATGTCTACCATTGGTTACACAGCTGTATTTAACTCACTATTTATAGATTATTGGCATGTTCCTTCACACTCATGAGATTAAATGACACACTCTATATTATCTGCAAAGAAACTTAGATTTTTATAGAACAGAAGATACAGTATATCTGCCCTATTGTGTTATCCTGTGCAGTTTCAAAATGTAATACAATATGCCCTAACTTGCACTACAGAAAAGGGAAGAAAAAGTCTGCAAGTAGAGGCTAATGTCAGTGTGAAGTCATATATGCGGTCATTTATTCTTCATGCTGCAGTGTTCTAGGGTGTTTACAGCATGGGTTCTAATGTTGTATATCAAGTATATAATTACTAAATATGATTTTATCAAACATTTAACAGTACTCTAAATGTGAAACAGTTTTTGTTTCTAGACAACCAACATTTAATGCTTTCAAAATAGGAAGACCTGCATGCCTCATGCTAAACTCTCATGTCTTGCAGTAGAGAGAGGGTACTCTCCAAATACCACTACATACATCCTTAGAATAATAAGAATGTGGCTAAAATGAAAATATGCCAATATATTTGCACACACGCACATGTATGTGAGTGTGTGTGTGTGTGTGTGTGTGTGTGTGTGTGTGTGTGTGTGTATATATATATATATATATATATATACACACACACACACACACACACACACGGGTGTGTGTGTGTGTATGTGAGAGCACACACACACACACACACACACACACACACACACACACACACACACATGAGCACACAGACAATGTGCATTCATATAACTGTCTATAGCTAGCTATTTCACTATATATTTATATGCTTTTGTAAGATTTCATCAAAGGTATATTGGACTGAAGCAGAAATGGTCGAAAAAAAATGACGTAAATCTATGTGACTGAAAAGCCATTTTGTTGAGGTGAAGAAGTCTATAGAAGGCATTACTGGTGTAAATTATGATCAAAGAGGCTTTCAGGAATATAATTTTGGAAGATTTTTGTGTGGATTTTTCAATACCCACCATCATGGAGTACCTCCTAGATTTATAGATTTTTGTGTTTGTGTACCAGCACCGATTCACTGTGTGGTGTTTTTTTTTTCTTTTCTCCAAAGGTGTGTGACCATGGAGATAGAATATATGACTAAGGGAGGGCAGGAGGGGAAGGGCAAAAAAAGCATTTATAAGTTCATACGTTCATAGGTAAGTACTAGCCTAGCTACCATTGTGGGTCATTTTATGTCTAGCCAATTTCCCTTCTTGTGCTCAAAATAACATATTCCGTTTGGTTATAGATTGACCTTATTCCTCCCATGGTGAATAATTCTATACTACCTTTAATGAGAATAAGTGAGATCATACCATAGATAATTTGAGGGGATCCATGCATGGGATAAAGCATTTATTTTTATTTATTTTTATTTATTGCATTTGTTTACCGTGAACGTCCACTGGGCCTAAAAGAGCCCATTTTCGCTGGAGGCCCAGGGAGAAAAGCTCCAACAAGAACATAGATGCAGACAAAAAAAATTAAACATTAATTGGTACAGAAGTAGAAACAGTGTTACACATAATTGTTACAGTAATATATACAGAATATATACAAAAGTCAGGAATTTAGTTGGTTTGACTGCAGTAACATATACAGAATATATACATAAAAGCAGGAATTTAGTCGGTTACCAGATGAATTCAGAGTGGTAAAAATGGAGATAAATTAATCAGCTCTTCAAATTTTCCCTTAAGGAAGCTCTACTCTTAGTATAACCAGACTACTCACTGTATTATAAGCCTAGCACTTGTTCTCAATACTTCTCTACTAAGTAAGCACTCTCGTACTAAGTAAAGCACTACATCTACTTACCACCCCTGTGAATACCCACTTCCCTTAAAGGTATACCACTCCCTTATACTGTTCTAGCATGTCGAGTGGTAGATTACTGGTGTCGTCTCCAGTTCAGCTGGTCAATCTGGGTATCTTGAGACAATGCTACAATTGTCTCATGTACACAGACAACCCTCTCCTCCTCCCAACAAACACAAATACATGTGAGAGATGCAACTATATAGCCAAACTGGAGGCTGAACTCTCTCAACTCAGGGCTGGCATGACCAGACAGGAGGAGATGGCAACCACAGACACACAACAATCCCAGTCCCACATAGACCTACCACAACTGCAAACCAAACACATAAAAACACAAAAACATACTCGGAGGCTCTAATAAAAAACTTACCAAAACAACAGAGGCTCCCAAAGCAGACATCCAAAAATCCACCACCTCAAAACAAAACACATGCAACACATACTTCAATAAATCAGTGTGTCGACCAATCACAGCCCTTAAGGCCAAACACCTTGCCTGATACACTAGTAATAGGTGACTCCATAGTCAGACACACTGATGTCCCACTGACCAGGCTGAACAAGGAGAAGGTGACTGTGAGCTGTCTATCGGGAGCTAGGATCCACCACATAACACACGCACTCAGGTCACTCCAAAGCAAGTACAAATATGACTCCGTCATTGTCCATGTTGGTGTGAATGACCTGAGATGTACCTCCCTGGACTACATGAAAAGAGACATAGAGGAGCTCTCCGATTATGTAGCCCAGGCTGGTATGACCCTGACCCTGAGCAGCATCTTGCCCTCACCAAGAATGATACCACAATACAAAGACAAGATGATCAGCTTTAACAATTGGCTCAAGTACTGGTGTCATTCTAAGGGGATCCAATGTCTGTCTGCCTGGGATGATATGTTGGACAAGCCACGCTGCTCAAGGGATGGCTTACACCTGTCACCACTGGGCTTCCGGATATTGGCTAAGGCTCTTGCCACCCCCATAGTGCCTTTTTTAGTCAAGGCTCAAAAGACAAACCCACCTCCTTAGAAAACAAAATGGAAAAAACTAAGGGTAATGCTGCTCAACGCCAGAAGTCTAAATCTCAAGATGCAGGCACTTGATGCACTCCTCAGCATGGAGAACATCGACGTCTGTGCAGTAACTGAAACCTGGTTCAAGGCTCCTGAGAGCACCCCAGCGCTAACAGGCTATACCTCGTATCATGCTTTTCGGCCCCAAAACCCGGGCCGAACCACAAAGGGAGGGGGAGTGTCCATATTCATAAAGGACACCCACACCTTCAGGTTAGTAGCAACACATGAAGCATCAGAGACCATACAGGTGCAACTAACCATAGGCAAAACTGCTATACAACTGGTAGCATGTTACAGACTACCCTCCCAATCTCAGGAGCTCCACTCAGCCTTCCTAAAGACATTGGAGGATATGAATGTATCACAAAATACCATCATACTGGGAGACTTCAACTACCCAAACATAGATTGGGTACATTATTCTAGCCCTAATACCCTAGCCCAAAGGTTCCTGGAATTCATAAATTCAAAAGCACTGGAACAACTAGTCACCTCTCCCACTAGGGGAGATAATATACTAAACCTGATCATCACAAACATGGGAACAAAATGCTCCACACCGGAAGTATATCCGTCACTAGTGAGATCTGACCACAAACTAATCACCCTGGATATACATATCCCACCTCCACCCCCAGCACAAAAGACCACAGTGAAAAACTTCTCAAAAGCAGACTTCACTCTTCTTAAGACTGAGATGGTATCCTTTAAGCCCACTGTGCCAGTGGATACCACATCCCACAATGCCGAATCCTTCACAAATGCTTTCTATGGACATCTCCAAGAATGCATGGATCATGCAATCCCAAACAAATCCAAGTCCCTCTCCACCAAATGTAAGCATCCTGCCTGGTGGACCTCAGCCATAAACAAATTGCATAACAAAAGAAGGAAGCTACTGCACGTCAGAGCGAAATCCCATGAAGGGAAGACATCTCTGATCAACATTAGCAGAAAACGATGTTCTCTCATAAAAAGATCCAAGGCAAACTTTGAGAGAAAAATCGCTAAGGACACTAAAGATAACCACAAAGCCTTCTTCAGCTATGTTAGAAACTTGGGCGGAAACCCTCAGATATGCTCAGAGTTGGTTCACAACAACAAAAAATACACTGAACCCACAGATATTGCTAACATTCTGGCTGACAGGTTCAGTGCAAATTTCTCCCCTCCCTCACCCCCAAAAGAACAAATACTTATCCCAGCTGAATGTAATCTCCCTGTCATCTCAGATGTCCAAGTGAGAACCGCCCTAAACAAAGCAAAAAACGGTATCCCGGGGTGCGTGTTACGTGAACTCCAAGAGGAGCTAAACCCACACATAAAAATGCTATTTAACCTTAGCCTTACTTCGGGATATGTACCTGAACACTGGCGTACAGCAACAGTGATCCCACTCCACAAGGGGGGTGCCTCTACAGACCCTGGAAACTACCGCCCCATAAGCTTAACTAGCGTGGTCTGCAAAGCTATGGAAAGAATCATTATGGAACTCATAAACAGAGACATAGGGGACCTACAGACACTTGACCCCACCCAGTTCGGCTTTGTAAAGGGCAGATCCTGCCTTTTAAACCTGGTTGACTTTTTCGAAACAGTCACTAGAGCCATTGATGAGGGCAAAGCAGTCCATACAACATACCTGGACTTGGACAAGGCCTTCGACACAATACCCCACTCAGGCATCATAGATAAGCTAAACAGCTTAAAAGTAAACCCTTATGTCACTAGATGGGTTGCAAACTGGCTAAAGGACAGAACCCATAAAGTTAAAATAGTTGGAGCAATGTCAGACTCAAAGCCAGTCACAAGTGGTGTCCCACAGGGATCTGTCCTGGGACCCCTCTTGTTCGGCATTTATTTCTCAGATGTTAAAGCAAACATGGGAGGGCTGTGGCTGACAAAGTTTGCAGATGACTGCAAACTAGGCGCCATAGTCGATATACCAGCAGACACACACATCCTACAAAAAGGCCTCACTGAAATGGACAACTGGTGCCGTAGTCACGGCCTTAAACTAAATGCCAAAAAATGTATAGTCATCCCTTTTGGAAAAAACAAAGTACCCACAAATTATCACATAGACAGCAACCCACTGAGTATGGAAAAAGTAATCAGAGACCTAGGGACCCAAGTAGACAACGACCTCTCATTTGACACCCACGTTGCCAAAGTGGTTAGAAAAACATTCTACCTTGCACACCTCATCATGAAGGGATTCACATCCAGATCCAAGGATGTCATTGTACCCCTATATTCCTCCCTCATCAGACCCATGATTGAGTACAATGCCCAATTTGGTATGTACCTCACAACAGCTGGAGAGACCACAAAAGTACCTCACCAAAAGGATCAAGGGTCTCCAACATATGTCTTATTCTGCCAGACTAAAGAAACTTCAGCTCTATTCAGAAGCATACTGCCTACTCAGAGGTGATCTCTGCCTGACGTACAAGGCCATGTCCAATCAGGATCTGATGGATCTGATGGACATGCTCCACCTCAAAAAATCCAAATCCATCAGGACCACGAGAGCTAAAGACTTAAACCTCGACACAAGTATGAATAGGACATGCTGGAGGGATAGATTCATAACCCAGAGGCTTCCCATGTTTTGGAACAGGATCCCAGTTCGTATTAGGCAGAGCCCCTCACTGACTCTCTTCAAGAGAAATCTTCATAGGTTCATAGGTTGGTACTAGGCTATCAGCCCTAGGGCCTATACAAGCCTAGCCATAACAATTCCCTGGCTATTTCTTCCCACATTATTTACTTTCCTGGACCCCTGTCTAGCAGGGTGACTGACGTGATCCCTGGGGTGAATTTCCTTTCTCCCATCCAATCGTCAAGGTTCCTCTTGAAGAGGTCCAAAGAGGCACTCTGCTTGACATGTATGGGCAATCTATTCCAGAGTCTGGGGAGTCTCTGGGTCAGGAACCTATCCCTCCAGCATGTTTTGTTTATTGTGATGACAAGGTTTAGATCCCTGGAGCGTGTAGCTCTGAGGGATTGGGATTTCTTTAAGTGTAGCATGTCCAACAGCTCTGGGTTTGACATGGCCTTGTATGTTAAGCAGAGATCGCCTCTGAGTAGCCGATATGCGACAGAGTATAGCTGGAGTTTTTCAAGGCAGTCAGCATAGGGCATCTGCTTTAGGCCTGTGATTCTTTTAGTGAGGTATTTCTGAGGCCTTTCCAGTTGTTGCAGATGTCTTGAGAGGTACATACCAAATGGGGTGTTGTATTCTATAATCAGGGGCGGCTCGTGGCATAGGGCTGCCGGACTGCAGCCCCCTCAAAAATAAAAAAAGAAAGAAAAAAAAATGAAAAATAAAAAAAAATATTTTTTTAAAATTCGCGGACTTCGCGCATAGACCGAGTCCCGGCTTATCGGTCTATGCGCATGCTCAAGGCAGCCCGGCCGTCCCCATAGGGGGACACAAGGAGCGTCTGTGCACTTTTACAGTGCACAGACCCGCCAGGATTATGGGACGCGTCCGGACTGCAAGAGGAGCAGCAGGGACTCGGGACAGAGCCTTAGGGATCTCGTCGGCGTCGGGAAGGAGCATTGGGATCTCGCGGGTCTTCAGTATTGCGCGGGAAGGATGTATGTACGGACGTTAACTCTGGATGTATTCATTCAGGTAAGGTGCCTTTTAATTTACAATGTTTATTTTTATTGAGTTGGTGCTTGGGTTTGTGCTTTTTCTTTTTATTTGTGTATGGTGCTTGTGCTTTACTGGAGAGAGTGTGTGTGTGTGTGTGTGTGTGAAAATGCCCCAGGTGCTTATGGTGGTGTGGTAGGGAATGCCTCAGGCTTGAACCCTGTACCCTGTATGCAGGTGTTAAAGACTTGAGTTCCCTACCCACCACCATTTGTAAAAAAATTTCAGATTTTTACCTCATATTCGATCTGATCTGTTCCTCATAATATCTGTGGTTTGTAAATGTTGCAATGCTTGATATTTGATGGTGTAGTAGTAGCATTGTTGCCTCACAGCTGCAGGTTCTTGGGTTTGATTCTTGGCTGGGGTTCCTTCTTTGTGGGGTCTGTATCTTCTCCCTGTGTTTGTGTGGGTTGCTTTTGTGCCCTCCCATGTTACAAAGACATGTCTGCATTATTTCTTCCTGGGCCTCTGCTGAAAATTTGTTTATTTGTTCCAAGTCAGACTGTCCTGATTAAAAAATGTTAAATAAAATTGATAGGCATTTGAATTTCAGACTTAAGGGTTTCTGAATGTTTAATTCCTTGCGTATTTGATGGTGCAGTGGTAGCATTGTTGCCTCACAGCTATAGGTTTTCTGGTTTGATTCTTGGTTGGGGTGGCTTCTGTGTGGAGTCTGCATCTCCTCCATGTGTTTGTGTGGATTTGCTCTGGTGCCCTGCCATTTTACAAAGACGTGTCTGCAGTTTTAATCCCTGCTGAAAATTGGTTTTGTTCTGTCCGCAGTAAAATTGACAGGCATTTGAATTTCAGACTTCAGGTTTCTGAATGTTTAATTCCTTGCATAATTGATGGTGCGGTGGTAGTATTGTTGCCTCACAGCTATAGGTTTTCTGGTTTGATTCTTGGTTGGGGTGGCTTCTGTTTGGAGTCTGCATCTCCTGCCTGTGTTTGTGTGGATTTGCTCTGGTGCCCTGCCATTTTACAAAGATGTGTCTGCAGTTTTAATCCCTCGTCTCTGCTGAAAATTGTTTTGTTCTGTCCGCAGTAAAATTGACAGGCATTTGAATTTCAGACTTCAGGTTTCTGAATGTTTAACTCCTTGTATAATTGATGGTGCAGTGATAGTATTGTTACCTCACAACTATAGGTTTTCTGGTTTGATTCTTGGTTGGGGTGGCTTCTGTCTGCATCTCCTCCCTGTATTTGTGTGGATTTGCTCTGGTGCCCTGCCATTTTACAAAGACGTGTCTGCAGTATTAATCCCTGCATCTCTGCTGTAAATTGTTTTTGTTCTGTCCGCAGTAAAATTGACAGGCATTTGAATTTCAGACTTCAGGTTTCTGAATGTTTAATTCCTTGCAGATTTGATGGTGCAGTGGTAGTATTGTTGCCTCACAGCTATAGGTTTTCTGGTTTGATTCTTGGTTGGGGTGGCTTCTGTGTGGAGTCTGCATCTCCTCCATGTGTTTGTGTGGATTTGCTCTGGTGCCCTGCCATTTTACAAAGACGTGTCTGCAGTTTTAATCCCTGCTGAAAATTGGTTTTGTTCTGTCCGCAGTAAAATTGACAGGCATTTGAATTTCAGACTTCAGGTTTCTGAATGTTTAATTCCTTGCATAATTGATGGTGCGGTGGTAGTATTGTTGCCTCACAGCTATAGGTTTTCTGGTTTGATTCTTGGTTGGGGTGGCTTCTGTTTGGAGTCTGCATCTCCTGCCTGTGTTTGTGTGGATTTGCTCTGGTGCCCTGCCATTTTACAAAGATGTGTCTGCAGTTTTAATCCCTCGTCTCTGCTGAAAATTGTTTTTGTTCTGTCCGCAGTAAAATTGACAGGCATTTGAATTTCAGACTTCAGGTTTCTGAATGTTTAATTCCTTGTATAATTGATGGTGCAGTGATAGTATTGTTACCTCACAACTATAGGTTTTCTGGTTTGATTCTTGGTTGGGGTGGCTTCTGTCTGCATCTTCTCCCTGTATTTGTGTGGATTTGCTCTGGTGCCCTGCCATTTTGCAAAGACGTGTCTGCAGTATTAATCCCTGCATCTCTGCTGAAAATTGTTTTGTTCTGTCCGCAGTAAAATTGACAGGCATTTGAATTTCAGACTTCAGGTTTCTGAATGTTTAATTCCTTGCAGATTTGATGGTGCAGTGGTAGTATTGTTGCCTCACAGCTATAGGTTTTCTGGTTTGATTCTTGGTTGGGGTGGCTTCTGTGTGGAGTCTGCATCTCCTCCATGTGTTTGTGTGGATTTGCTCTGGTGCCCTGCCATTTTACAAAGACGTGTCTGCAGTTTTAATCCCTGCTGAAAATTGGTTTTGTTCTGTCCGCAGTAAAATTGACAGGCATTTGAATTTCAGACTTCAGGTTTCTGAATGTTTAATTCCTTGCATAATTGATGGTGCGGTGGTAATACTGTTGCCTCACAGCTATAGGTTTTCTGGTTTGATTCTTGGTTGGGGTGGCTTCTGTTTGGAGTCTGCATCTCCTGCCTGTGTTTGTGTGGATTTGCTCTGATGCCCTGCCATTTTACAAAGACGTGTCTGCAGTATTAATCCCTGCGTCTCTGCTGAAAATTGTTTTTGTTCTGTCCGCAGTAGAATTGACCGGCATTTGAATTTCAAACTTCATGTTCTTCAGAATACATAGTAGCACAACCTTTTTTTCTAGCAATTTTCTAAGTTTATAAGATGAATATTTTAAATTTGTCCCTATTTTTGGGACTGTATTCCGCCATTATTGGCTTCGTCCAGGTTTTGTGCTAAGGTTGACAGCTATGGCAAGAACTGAATTCACTGAATATGGACTGTAGAATTGTGCATATTTACTGATAAAGGTGCACTGTAGAATTGTGCATATTTACTGATAATGGTGGACTGTAGAATTGTGCATATTTACTAATAATGGTGGACTGTGGAATTGTGCATATTTACTAATAATGGTGGACTGTAGAATTGTGTATATTTACTAATAATGGTGGACTGTGGAAGTCTGAGTAGACTTTTTATGATAAATGTTCTCAACTGGGCAGTTTTGCCATTATGGGTGCATATGTTTTGTTTCATTGCTTACTGGAAAAATGTTCAAAACAAATTTAAAACACCCTCTAACAAGTGTACTGTATTGTACAAGGAATATAATTTTTAGTACAATGAGGAAGGTGTATCAAAGAGCACATGTATGTTTCATATGCAAGGGGCCTATGATTCGAAAACAGCCCAAAATTAATCTTTATCTGCCACTGGCAAAATGTATTTTCTTTGAATGTGGGTTTCAATGCTGTTTCAATGAATGTGAGTTTCAAGGGCAGAGAAGTTTTAATGCTAAGTTTTCATTGTGAGACTGCATTGCTTTGTTTAACAGATTACTTAATGTTTGTGCTGTAAAATACAAAATAAAACTTTCAAATGAAGTCCAATCATTGAAGTAAAGCAGTATGCACATTAGTGTTTATGGTAAATGGAGTGAAATAGCCAAGTAATGGTTAATTGGAATGGCTGCAGAGGCTCCAGTTCAACCATTATTTTGTCAGGGGAAGGGCAGCAAACTCAGACAGGCCCAGCTGAACTATACCTCCCAACTGTCCAGATTTTCAAAGAATGAATAGATTTTTGCTTCTTATTTTTGGTTTGTTGTTCATAAAATTTGTAGTTTTAATTCCTAAATGATTTGCCAGAAGTAACTAAATAATAAGTTTCAGACTTCATAACCTTCATAAAAATGCATGTTAAAGTAAGAGCCGTTCTATCAACTGTCTCAATTTATACAAGAGCAATTTTTAGTACTGTTTATATGTGCCCCCAATATATTTGGCCTTGTTCAGATTTACTGCATTAACAGGTTGAGAGGTACATGCAAATAAATTGCTTTATAGAATTAGGCATAGCCAACCTCTCAACTGTCCCCAATTTTTGGCTCAAAATGTTGCTCTTCCCCTAATAATCCCTCCATAAAATAGCAATTTTGGAAGAAAACATGGAGGGTTTACAATTAAGAAATAACTGTAATAATCAAAGTTATAGATTACTTGAAATGCATGTAGATTCTTTTATTTTGTCAGCTGCTCAAGGTAGCAGTACTAATATTAAAGTGTCCCTTCTTTGACAGGTAGAAGCTGTATTGTGTGTCTATTTTATATTTTTGCATCACATTTTTGGTCCATTTTTCATAAAATTGTGTTTTTGGCAAATTAGTGACAAATCACTAAAGACTGAAGTTAGAAAATGACAGACATTTGAGTTTCAGATTTTATACCCTTCAGAAAATTCATACTAATGCAAGACCTATTCTATTATCTTTCTAAGTTTATTAGAGCAATATTTAAAAATTGTCCTTCTTGTTGTGCCTTTGTCCCACTTCTGTGTATGGCTTTGTCCAGATTTCTTGCTCTTGAAGTTGAGAGGTATGACAAATGTGTCAGGGCCATCACAGTCAGCCAGAGAGATTTCAAATTGTGACATGCTTGTTGCACCCCACTCCCCATGTAGTGACTCTGGATGTGTCCAAGCAAGGCAAGGAGTAGTTGTATCTACCTTGGATGGGGAGGACACACTGCATAAGTACTACAGTGGCTTTTCATCTGTCCTTGATTTTGCAGAATGGTCTGGTTTCTGTCATATTTTTGTACTGTTGATTTATGCTTATTACTCAAAGTGCCTGTTGCTCTGTGTTTAAGTAGCAATGCTTTAATGACCATAAGGTAAGCTTGTCTGACATCGTAAGATGCAAGTAAGCTTTAATAAGCATACTGTTAAAGAATTGCCAACATTGAAAGCCTTTCTGTTGTTGCCATGCAGAGAATACTTGACTAGATAATGTATAAGCCTTGGGTATTAAAGGACAGGATTCCATTATTTTAAAAAGCTCATTACACTTGTTGGAGACTTCCAGTCATCTCTACAGGCTTTACCCGTAAACTAAACAGAATGCCAATCATGTGTGGTCCATAACCTGTACAGTAATCCTTTAAGCAATGTATCTTGAGCTTGTTTCTTGTTTGCTTTTCATTTTTACTTTTATCATGTTTTCCCCATGAAAGCGTTGTCAGGCAGCAGGTCTTTTTGGATAAGAAACATTTTTACAAGTGGGGCATCACATAGATTTCTACTTTCAGCATGTTGCTTGGTACTTTAATAAAGCTGAATATATTATAATTAGAACTGCAGTGCAAGGAGAAGTAGTTTGAGTTGAGTGCTTCTGGTTTTTCTTATACTTGATTTTGACTGGCATTCCAGTAATGTATTTAAAAAGTAATTTATTTTTTCATGCCTCACAACCTTTTGTTTCCATCTAGATATTAAGTAAGCTGTCATGCAGCCAATGCATTGAAATATTTTTATTCTTCTACACTTATTTTTGTCTTGATTGGACTTTCATAATGATGGTTTGCCACCCAGGGCAGCGTATTTAATTAAAGTTAGTTTTTTTGTGGTTTTGTGCATAGCTCCTCCCCTTTATGGTTGACCACACCCCTTCCCTTTGACCCCGCCCATTCAGCGTCTCCTGCAGCCCCCCTGTGATTTGAAGTCACCAGCCGCCACTGTCTATAATGGGTCTAATGAGGGATGAGTACAGTGGGACAATGACCTCCTTTTTTCTGGATGAAAAGCCCTTCGTGATGAGGTGTGCCACATAGAAGGATATCCTGACTGTTTTGGCGATGTGGTTATCGAAGGTGAGACCACTGTCCACCTGTGTCCCTCAGTCTCTTATCACACTTTCTGTGTTTAGTGTACTGCCACCTATATGGTAATTCATGGATACATGTTTTTTCCCAAAGGGGATAACAATACATTTGTTGGCATTGAGCTTGAGCCCATGGCTCTGGCAACAAGCATCTGTTTCTGTAAGGCCCTTGATGAGTGGATGGGAGATCGTAAGTTTACCCCAGGGGTCACATCTATGTCACTGCTAGACAGGGGCACAGTAAACTAATTCTATTATATAAGGGGACCTTCATTGTGTCACTACTAGACAGAGGCACAGTATTCTAGATTTATTCTGTACATTTTTGTACCATTTCATGGGGTGGCAAAAGCCACATCACTATGGCTAGGCTTACAAATGCCCCAGGGCAGATAGCCTAGTACTATACTATGAAACTATGAAACTATTATTGTGCCAGTATCAACAAGTGATGAAAGAAAAAAATAATAATAATTATGGAGAAAGTATCATCAGTCACTAGTCATAAAAAGCATAGGAATTTAGTTATAATATAAGAAGAAGGAAGACGTTAGGCTATAGAGCAGGTACATAGCCAGGAAGAGTTGAGTGTTTGTTTGAAGGTGGTGGTGCTGCCTGTGTTTTTTATAGAAGGAGGAAGCGAGATCCATAGTTTGATGATGGTGAAGGAGTAGAGCAGTTGACTAGCCGGTAAGGTGGGCTTTTCTATTTTTAGAAGTAGATGATTTTTAGATCTTAGCTGCCTGCTGGTTTGGCATTTGGCAAGTAGAGTTGAGTGAGCAGGACAGTGTGGGTCTGTAAATTATTTTGTGTTCTGTAGTTAGCTGG